>NC_056732.1:529497680-529797680 GCF_019279795.1 Protopterus annectens
CTGAGTGCCTGCATGATCTGGTGAATCCTGGCCCCTGACAGGCAACTGACTGTAACCCTGTCTTTATCCAACATGATGAGGGGGGTGTCTGTGTGCCTCACATTGAAGTCTCCTATGATCAGGCTGTTTGAATGTGTGGTGTTTGGCCTTAGGGACTTGCTTGTGGAGACACTGTGATGTATACTTTTATGTGAAGTGGTTGATGTTGACTTGGTTTTGTTTGCATGTGGCTTCTGAGGACAGCATGTGAGAGTATGGGTGGAGACCTTATTTAGTGAGGGAAATGATGTGCATGTGCTGACAACCTGTTTGTTGTTTGATTTGTCAGTGTGTGAGAGGCGTGTCTCACTTTTCATAGTGTAACTACTCTCACATACTGTATTTGTTTGTTTCAGGATTAAGTGGCTGTCAGTATACATGAGACAATTGCTACATTGCCTCAGGATGGCCATGTCCAACAGGCTGGCCACAGAGATAGCAGGAAACTGCCTATCCATGGTTTCAGGTTTTTTACTATGGGTTTAACCTGGGAGAAGAGTGGGTAGATTTAAACTGGACTGGGATGACAGCACACGAATGAAGAATGGGTGCTGTACTCAGTGTGAACTGCAGCTATCCAACAAGGCAATGCTGTTTTGTGTGCAATTCAGATGCTCCTACAGCAGCAGGGGGACTGGGGAAGGTTGCAGAGACAGTTATTTTAAGTGAAATTTTAACTTGATTGCATTGCATCTATACAGGGCACTGCTAATCACTGCTATGTGTAGAGCTGCCTAGCGCACACACTGAGCTTATATAAAATCAGAAAAACAAGTTTTGCAACAGCAAGCCCACAAATTAATCAGGAAAATGCACAGTAAGCTTTCAGCCAGCATCCTCTAACTCAGATACATTTGCTACAACATACTTCTATCACAAGAGTGCAGTCAGAAAACCCTCTAAATATGAAAAAGCTGGTTTTAGAGTTCAAGTGCAGAGAAACTACGCAATCTAGATGCTACAGTCCTGTAAAACTAGCAGACACAATGTAATTAAGTACTACAGCAGCAGTAGTAGAAACAATTCAGCTCTGAAACTCTACTAAGGTGCGAGAAATGTAACAATTAATACAGGATTGTAATGAAATATGGTAAAAATAACCATCAGAAGTGCAAAATGATACTTATTTTCATTCTTTTGGCAGCAAATGGCTTTACATGCAGTAGATTCTCTGTGACTCAGGTGAAGTAGCCAAACCAAGAGCAGCTCTAAGGAATCGAACACAAACCCACACATACACTGGGCTTGTATTAAATTTGATAAATATGTATATTCTATATAGTTTGATAAGTGAACTTGACAAAGAGTTGGTAGAGTTACAAAAGTTTACAAAAAGATGAATTGCAAGTGCCAGATGTACTGCAATAACCTGTTGTCCTGACTGAGGAGGAAGCAGAGAACACTGTCACAGAGCTTGGTCATGAAATTCATAGACATAGTGTGCAGATAGATGCATGCTGTGCTTTGTGCTTACCACATTGATTCATGGACAGGGATCTTGGTATTGAATGTCTGCATACAAAGGAATACCTATGCTTGTGACTGGTACACAATGTATGCAATGTGTTCTGGTGCTACAGACATTCCTTTTGCCATGTTGTACTTATGCCATTGAAGTGCAACATAACACAGGTGGGAATGCATAGTTAATAAAGAGCATGTGTCAGGCATACCTGTTAGCTACCTGTCTATCTAATGCAGCTGTATGTGCCTCCATCATGCCAAACCACAATTTAAAAAAAATTGCCATTCATGAGGCTTGATGGTGGAACATGGGCTATTGCCATGTTATGACAATGAAGGGATCTGGTGCTCTAATACCTTTTTTTTTTTTTTGTTTGGGATCATCACTGTGTGGAGACGGGGACCTGTGTGATTCAAGTAGCAGGGTTACCTGCACCATAAGGAACTCTGTTGTAGGAGTGTGGAGATGTGTGCTTCAAGTATCAGGTTTATCTGCAGTACAAGGAATTCTGCTGTGGAGGTGGGGACATACGTGTTTCATGTAGCAGGTTTATCTGCATGATAAGGAACTTTGTTGTGGAGGTCAGGACATGTTTTGTTCAATTAGCAGGATTATCTGCATCATAGGGAACTCTGTTGTGGAGGTGAGGACGTGTGGTTTTAGTAGCAGGTTTATCTGCATCATAGGGAACTCTGTTGTGGAGGTGAGGATGTGTGGTTCTAGCAGAAGGTTTATCTGTATCATAGGGAACTCTGTTGTGAGGTGGTGATGTGTAGTTCAAGTAGCAGGTTAACCTGCACTATAGCGAATTCTGTTGTGGAGGTTGGGGCATATGTGGTCCAAGTAGCATGTTTATCTGCTCCATAGCAAACTCTGTTGTGGAGATGAGGGTATGTGTACTTCAAGTAGCAGGTTTATCTGCACCATAGAAAACTCTGTAGTTGATAGCTTTTTTCTTACTGTGCTGAGAAAGATACTTTATTTTTCATTATTTTTATTTAGGCACCAATGTGTTGCTTAGCTCTGGTAGGTGAACATCACATAATCAGGGAAGAGGGGTTGGTGTGATCAGTGGCAGTGCATCTGTAGTAGGTGCACACTTCTAGTCCCATGATTTAGGCACTATTGTGGTGCTCAGCGAATATTAGCAGAACAAGGTATCAGCAGGGAAAGGGGATCAGCATGGTCAGAGGCAAAGTACCAATGGTACTTATACAGTTTTTGTCCTGTAACTTGTGTAGTTGGGACCAGCCTATACCACATTGGTGTATTGTCTTTAAATCTTATAGAGTCATGCAGGATGATTTGCATGTGTGTGCTGTGCGTGGAGTACTATGACTATGCAATGGAGCAACATTGTACTGGGTCTTACTACACTGTGTATCAAAGTCTATAAATATCAGAGGGCTTTAGTATACTATTGGACAGTAAACCAGCCCCATGTCAAGGTGTATAATGTCCCAGAAAAGTGCTTTTAGAGTGTTAGTATAATATATTACCTTTAGTAACTCACACAAAACATGATTTATTGGTTTTAATCCTGTTTCTACAGAGCAGCTCAAAGTATGCTGCTGAACATATTCTTACATTTCCCGTACACATGTTGATTTCTGAGTACACTGTATTCCTAGAAAACTCATCTGGAAAACCACAAGATAGAGTTTTGCATGATAATATCTGCCTGCCGCTGAATGCTATGATGCCATATGGAGCAGCACATTTTTCAGAAAGTGCATGGCTGTGACTTTAAAAATGGGTATAATTTATTAATTAATTCATTCATTCATTATCTAGTAACCTGCTTGATCCAATTTAAGGCTACAGGGGAGACAGCACTTCTCCTGACACTCAGCGGGAGTAAGTCAGTGAAACTAACCCCAAGTGGGGCACAATGCATTGCAGACTTAACAGTCACTTACATACACAAACACACACACAGCATATACATGCACACAGACACAAACCTATACAAACATGCTGTCCCACACACAGATGAGCACACATATAACATGCCCATGTGTGGGTAATTTGGAAGAATACAACTTAGATAAGGGGAAGCGGCGGTACAACTACTTTACATACAGTTTAATCGGGAAAGGAAACCTCTGACCCTTAATTAGGATTTGAATCCAGGTCCCCTTTGCATTATATGTGGTTAACACTGCCACTGGACCCACAAGGACATTCTGGACAGTTAGGTACCTGGTCTCCTCCAAAAGCAGTTTACAAGGAAGTTTTTCCTTTCCATTAAGACTCCACCAAGAAGAAGATTTTTTATAAACAGACAAGCTTCACATGCAGTGTAAACCATGCATCTAGTATTACATTAACAATTCAACAAGAAAGGACATTTCTAACCATTGTATGGAGATTGAGCCCAGGAGCCTTGTCATCCTGTGTGGTTGTCATTGCCTCTGGAACAAGAATATCTGGACAGTTGGGCACCTGATTTTTCCAAAGAGCAGTTTTTCCTTTCAATTAGAACCCACCACGAAGGTGATTTTCTCAGCACCAAGTATCCAATGTAGAACTAAAACCATGAACTAAGTATTGGGTTAACAACACACCAGGAAAGTAAAACTCTGACCCTTGCCCAAGAACCTGTGCATTCCGTACAGTTGTCACTGCTACTGGACCAATAAGGAGTTGCTGGATAGTTTCCAAACAACAGTAAATTTTCCTCTCAGCTAGGAAGCCACCACGAAGGTTACTTTTTTAAAATACAAAATCATTCACTGCAGTAAAATCTCAACAGAAAAGGAAATCTCTGAGACATGTTTGAGGATCGACCCCAAGACCCTCTGTTCTGCATTCCATGCAGTTGTCTCTGTCACTGGACCAACATGGAGTCTCTGAGCTGTTAGTTATCTGGTTTACATTGAGAACAGTTTTCCTTTTCAACTAGAAATCCACCATGAAGGTGATATTTTTAAACACTCAAGTATCCAACGCAGTACAAAAAAATGAACTTATGTTTTACATAGTGGAAAATAACTTTTTTTGAGCAGCCTTGTTTTCTGTGATTTTATCAAGACAGCAGATTTAGGTGACATCATGTATATGGAACTGAAAGAACTTTACAATATGTAGAACAGGTTTATCACCCTGTTAACTATTACATAGTTAGCAGGGTGATAAATCTGCTAACTATTACATAGATGACAGGTTTACCACCCAGTTAACTAGTTAACACTGATGCATATATACACCTGTATTACATAGTGGAACATAGCTGCATGAATTCAAGGCTTAACTAATGCAATCATATTAACACTGACATTCTTTAAACATGGTAACCTGACATTACACTAACACCATTTAGCCATGGTATGATGTTTTTCATAATTATTCATTAACATTTTAGTTTATTTGGTTATTGGTCAAAAAATGCATGCCTGACTCACATTTTGGCTAATCATTCAAACTGAGTGCAAATCTAGAAACTCTTTTTTGCTACAACCAGTGTATTGAACAACAATAATATCAAAACTATTGTGTACAGCAAAAACATTAACAAGAGGTAAACAGCGGACAACAATACAAAAAAATTGATAAACCATTTCCAGAATGCACAGATTGAGGCCAATAACCTATATGCTAATTAACATTAAAAGGGACTACTAAGTTTATGGATAAGAGTGTCATTAATAACTATGTACATTTGAAAATACTTACGAATGAAAAGGATGGGGTCACTGTAACATCAAACTAGAAAGTCAAACTTTAAAGAATTTATCCGCGGTGGTGCAGTGGTAGCGTTGCCTCACAGCAAGAGGTTCTCCCATTCGATTCTCGGCTGGAGTGTGGGGAGTGCCTTCTGTGTGGAGTCTGCATGTCCTCCCCGTGGTTGGTTGGGCATTCGAAAGACATGGGTAAAATGGGTGTGCCTTTGTTGAAGGTTGAATGTCGAGCTGGCACCTCGGCGTTTGTGAAAATCTGCTGCCAATCATTAGCAGACTGGAGTTCTGCTGTGGCGACCCCTAACCGGGAAAAGCCGAAAGACAAACAAACATTAATGTTTGATATTTGTTTTAGACATGCTATAAAAACTACCCAAGCCATTCCAGTATTGCTTATAAAGGTAATACCATTAATCGTACTTATATTTCTAATGTGGCTCCTGTTTTCACAGACATTAAGACTCCCTTTATAACAAGCCAAGAATATAAGCTGCCAGTTGTGAGTGGGGAGGGCAACTTCCAGGCTGAAACAATATACACTCTGACTGCTACAGAGAGCTGCAAACACCGAACACTCCACGGTTCCCAATATTCCTTGGGGGTAAGGGGAAGACCTGCCTAGAGTGTGGCTTTCAAACATGGCTAAGATAACTCTATGATACTACATATCTACTTAACAAGAAATTTTCATAACTGAAAAATAAGCTTACGGTCCCAAAATTTATAATCAACGGTAGGGTTGTTTAAGCCAAAGCCAAATCACTTAATATCATAGACAAAACCCTGAATAATACTTGTTGCAGGATTCCAAAAACCATTATAGATGAGAGGGAGTTTTTTTTTTATAAATATGAGGGATACATCTAAGTCTACTTATTTTTTTTTTCAAAAAATGGTAAGATGACTGGAATCATTTGTAACTACTTAATCCAGCCATGAGCTAAAACAATTCAGGACTGTAGCTTTGTAATCATAGATCAAAATGGTATAAACATCTGATGCTTTTAAGTGAAAAAATAGACAGTAAGAATAGAGAAGTTCTTGAGATGCACCCTTCAAGGGCGTTAAGTTTTGATAAATATGCTTAATAAATGGGAATGCTGACAGCATATATCTGAAATGTAAGCATTTCCAAAAAGAGGATTTAGGTAAACCCCAAAATTGCTGGAGATATTCAAAACTTAATAAGAACCCATCATCCATCTGTAAATTTGGTTAATTCAGTTATCTATTATTATACCAAAGTCATCTCATTCATGATCTCTCAGGGGGAGCCTTCCAGAAGAAAAGAGGGGACCATCTAGAGGAAAGATCCCAAAGGGCAATGTATGATTCATACACTGAATTACACATCTATAAATGCTGAGGCAGAGAATTGGGGTACCAACTTAGTCTCCAAGGACAAGAATTGAAACTGTCACTCTTACTCTGGATCCATCTTTGTTAAAAAGTGTTGATCTATGAAAAAGAGATGGGACAGTAAGAAAGCTTTCACATTTTTACCCCAATCTGGAATCTTGAGGCCTGAGTTCAGTGTTGATACAGCTGTAACTGCTTTACTAACACATTTTCTCTTGCCATCCTGTACATATTTATCAAACAAGACATTCATTTTCTTTAACCAAAAATAATTGTATGAATGTGTCAGAATAGATAAAATAATGTAAGGACTGCAAACATCTTAACAGTGACCTTACATACAAACAGTGATGTAACTTTTTCCAAGTGTGACCCATAAGAACCACTTGCCTAAATATCCCTTAACTTAATCTCAAGTATCTGTTGAATATAAAGATACAGTTTTGTACCCAAATATCTTTTAGAGGATGTTGCCCAGGTGAATAGAAGAGACAATGTAGAGGAATGAAATTTCTTCGGCATCATTATTTGGAAATAACTCAGTTTTTGTAAGATTAGTCTTTAGCCCAGAAACCTGTCTGTAATCTATCAGTATACCTTTTAAAGTAAAGTGACCTGGCACTGGGTTTTGTGTTAAAATCATACAGTCATCAGCATACAAGAGTAACCTGGGCTTTAGATTGAAGAGGGACCAGCCAGATAGCTGATGTGATTGGGTGATTAAACTATTCAGGGATTCAATAGCTATAAGAAAAAGAGCTGGTAAAAAGGACATTCCTGATGGGTGCTCCATTGTGAAGAGAAGGGGCAAATCTAGAAAGTCATTACAATGGGGGATTATTCCTTTTACTGAAATACAGTAACCCTAGAATTAACAATATTTAAAGCACTGGTGTCCATGTATGGTTGGTGCTGGTGGGTGTTTGACAACATAAAGTGCTTAAAAATGTATGGGGTTTTGTTTTGGTTCATCTGAAAACATCAAACTCGTTTCTTTCCAATGATCACTGCATTATTTTTTTTTACTAATTTCCCTAACCTGAAGTTAATGCATGACATTTAGCTGACTGCCTGGACTGATTTATACAGACACAGTTGTCAGACATGCCTTCCTGAAAGTGAATTCAGATGTAATAAATGGATATGAAATCCACTGCAGTGTAATATACATTTGTTAAGCATACAGATCTTATATCCATAAAAGGACATTAAGCTGGCACTGATATCATGTCATTTGTTATAGATTTTGAATCCATGACTGACTTCAGAAGATCATACAACATGCTAATACTATATATGGACTGTTTACCTGAACTCTGTAGTAATATACTGTAGCACCAAAGTTTTATGGGAATTAAACTATGGTAATGCCTAAAGCCTCATTCTTTTAGACTTCGTTTGGTATTTGTATATCCTTAGATCTAACACAGACTATGACATAATTCATAAAACTACTTTTTATTGTGAGTGAAAAGATCTGTATGAATTTGACAGAACATGGTTATATTGTTACTGACTCTGTTCTTAGAATAACATGGCATTTACTGCAAATACAGCCTTATTAATAAACTGTGTCATGACACAGTATTTTGGTAGAGTCCTTTTTGTAAGAGTTAAGTGAGAACTCAGCAGGGTAAAAATATATTTTACATCAGTAATTGTATGGAAGCGGATACTAAGGACTCAGTCAATAAAATTATGGAAAAAAATGTTCAAGAGTCTGCATGCACACAAATATGTTTTATTCAATAAGACATAACATTTTGAAAGCGTTTCAGAATATACTAGAAAGAGAAGAGCACTGAAACCTTGAGGGAAAACTATATGTGCTGCATAAATGTTATGCATCAAGGAGATAATGGAGTCTAATATATTACTTATGCCAACTAATTTACGATGAATAAATATTTTACTGGATTTTAAATTGATCTTGTGCATTATTACAGTGTGTAAATAAGTCTGTCTGGTATGTTAAAAAGACAGCAGCATATCCACTCAAATGTAGTCATTCTTGTGCTTCAAGTATTGTTAGCATTACTTCTAAAGAAAAAAAATGAATGCTTCAAACAGTAAACGATCGAAAAAATTAAGGAACCCAGTGTTGGTCCTCTTTTCCCACTGTTTGAGGGTTGCTTCAACAAGTATGCAGATGATACAAATAAACTACAAAGACACTAGAACACAGATGTGATGTAATATATTTTATTGGACCAACATAGGTTTGGCACTTACTCAAGCTTTTGGGCTAGCAAGAGTGCTCTTATTTGGGAGTTAACTCCTGATGAAAGGCATTTGCTAGCCTTAAAGCTCAGGTAATTATAAAACCTGCATCGGTTTAATAAAAGGTGTTATATCAAACAGTAAAGGCAATGTTATTCTTCAATCCATGAAAAAACAAACAAGAACAGAATCGTATGCAAGTTTTCAAAAGCATCTTTTTATTATTTTCATTAAAATCTGTCCATCTTATTTGGCATACCACACCTTCACATGCAGGTAAGAAAACTGTGCAATAGTATTATCACTTAAAGTACAACCGCAGCACTTGTCCGTTATGTGTTATAGGCCCACTGGTTCTTATGTACATATTATGAACTGTGTAGAATATTTAAGAGTTATTTGGAGTACACTACAAATGAGGGTCAAAAGAAACAGAATTCACTGAGTAACTGGACAGAGGAAAACAACAACTGTGTTTGAAGCCAGCAATAAGCAACGTTGTGATGCTTGCTCCTGAATGCATGTCTAAGAGATTTATAGAGCAATGTAGTTAGAAATCAGCATTGGTCTTTTGCATCAAAACTATTTGTAAGCAAAACATGCTAACAGAGGACCCCACTGCAATTGTAACATTTATGTATTTTTATTGTGCATAGTTTCTGAAATTCTATCTTCAAATGCAAGTGAAATAAGATGAGAACCAGTCATACTCCTTCATCTGTCTTTCCCATTTTATCTGACAAGTTTACAGCATCAGAACACCAGAATCATTAAAAATGTTGAATGTTTCATGGTATGTCTAAGTACTTCTTAGACATGCATAAAACATGCTATCCTCATCACAGTCTAAGTAGGATGAAAAACTATGTTACTTTAAAATCTATAATACATCAATATGCAGAAACTAAAAACTAATTCATGTATGATTATTCTGTGTTCATTTTATATGAGAACATCATTTTTCCCCATTTGATATTAGACAATCGCAAGGAATTCAAACAAAGACTTATAGGTAAACAGAATAACTGCCAACACATATTCTGAGAGAACTGAATTTTTCATCATTAAGTTATTTTACGATTTAATGGAGCTAACACTGTGACAGTCTCACATTCAATAAATTTACGATGCGTATAAGACTGAGCAACTGCAGCTTAAAAACTTATAACAGAGTTGCATAGCCTAAATGGGGTCTACTTTACATGTTTGTGCACCCCAGGTCTAGATGTATTCTAATGGATACATCTGATAGTGATCCTAGCTGACTTGACTTCTTTCTTAAGTATTACTGCAGAACTTAGTAAGTCATCTCCAGCAGGTCCTCTCTATGGATGCCCCGTATCTGGTAATTATACAATTAATACCTCTCACTCTGGGTAACAGAAGCAAAGACAGGGTGGAACACAGTAACCAAGAATCTTACTCAAGGTGATACTGACCTTGTAAGTAATTCAGTCACTGTTCTTGGCATATAACACTGGATATTGTACAACAGCATTCCAAAAACGTGGTTTGAATCAGTCAGAGGACTGAAAAACAGTAGTTCCATACTCATCTATCCAGATACCCATAATTATGCATGTGTTGATGCCAAATGACCATCATGAATATTTGACCACTGATTATCCTTTAATCAGAGATTTCTTCTTAAACCTTAAATAACTTTGTTCTATTTAGCCAATGTCACATAATTTATCCCTCTCCAGTACCTTTCAAAATGAGTTCTGTCACTTGGCTGTGTAAGTGCCATCTCTCTCAAAATTGGGACTTGATAAATTTAGAAGGCTTTTACCACTTGGATCCTTTGCAAAATTAGTTTAGGGTTTAAAAATAGGGGTTTTCTCTGTTTTCAACAAGGCATAGTTTGTAGATTGTGACAGTGCTGCTTGTAGTTGGATGTACTGCAAAAAGGACTTTGTTTTCTCCAATCCAAGTTTGGCTTCAAGAAGATAGCAGGAGGCAAAAGCCATCTTCCTACCCCCAACCTAATGTAAATCCACCACTGTTTTCAACCCTCTTTCCTATCAATGTTTCAGCACATTGGTTCATCCTCAATACAAAGCCCTGGATGATATACAGCAGCACCAAGGTACCCAAGAGATGATTCCTCTTGATAACTTTAAATAAATCTTGTATGGATCCATGAGGAATCTCTAAAATATACAAAGTTCTCAGTGACATATGGAAATATGCCAATTCAATACATCAGTTTGTCTTCATTGCTTGTATCCAGTGGAAACCAGTGCAATCCAGACAAAGTTAAGTACTTGTGAATGCTAAATGTATGTTATTTTGGGTGATTGCTTCTGTTTCCTGCTTTTATGTGTGCATTTCATTAATTTCTTTTGGAAAAAAATTGCTCTTGTTCTCACTGATCCTGCTGTAAGACTATCTTGAAATTGCATTCAGCAAAGGATTTCCAGCTAGTTGTTTAAGCAGTTTGTGCTAGCATTGCACTTGTGGGTGTCTTCTGTTGTGTTCTTAGTTGCACTGGTTTTATTCATCTTGTGGCAGGAGGTGTTTGCCTGGCCTATCTGAGTTGGGAAATACACAAAAGGCCTCATAGTGTAGTCATTTAGTCATTTTATTATGCAGAGGGATCATTATTTAGTTTTCTGTTTTTTTCTGTGCTTGTATAAATTGTGCACGTTTGCATGAGTTAACAGTGCCCTGTACAGTAGCAAGTACATAGAAAGCAAATTTGCCCTGTAGAACAGTCCATAAAACTGTAACCTGTAAAACAGCAACAAAGTGCAAATACCTTGTGCTCTGACAAGCTTACAGCAGCTAGTTGGGCGTCTGGTGGCAATACCTACAGATTTAATAGAATTCAGTATTGTGTAAACATTAAAGTTAGTAGCCTTCAGAACTGTTTGGCATAATCTTCCCCCAAAAAGCACCCTTATTAGACTGTAACAACAAAACACCCTTAATAGCCTTCTAACCCCAATACACCATCCTCTTGTAGATCACAAATCCAAAGACTGTTCAATTTTGATATGCAATTTGCTAACTTTTCTGTACCCATCTTGGAGGATGTGGGTATTTTGAGACAATGCAGCAATTGTTTCATGCTTGCTAACAACTGCTTGATCCTTAAAAATGCAGACACATAATTCGAGAGGTGTACTTACACAATGACACTGGAGGCTAAACTCTTGCATACAAGTGCACATCAGGTTGTTGAAACCACACACAACATGCCCACAGCACACATCTCACACATAGACTAATGTATGCTGAGGCACTTAAAAGCAATCTTCCTAAACAACAAAGATCACCTAGACCACTGACTGTCAAAGCTATGCCCCAGCAAGGTAGAGGTGTCTCAATATACATCAACAAAAAAAAAAAATGCTTCTGGGGTTGTGAGACAGGATGACATGCTGGAGCTCCTTCACTTGCAGATCACCATAGACAATATTTTTTTACCTTTTCCTAGCCAGTTATAGGTCACTCTCCACATCCCAGGAAAAGAGGCTGGTCACCTGTGATACCTATCAGGACCTACTAGAGACACCCTACTTATGGGAGACTTCAATTACCACTTTATATACTGGAAATCATACACAGCCTCAAACGTACAGGCACAGAGATTCCTGGACTTCATAAATACAAACATCATTACAAAATAGTGAATACATCCACTAGAGGGTCCAACATTCTTGACCTCATACTCAAAAATATGGGAGAAAGCTGCACCCCCAATGTCTCATCCACCCTGGTAAAGAAAGCTGCACCCCCCCATGTCTCGTCCTCCCTGGCAAAATCCAACTATAAAGCCGTCTCCTTCAAAATCAAAATCAACTCTGTAATCCCATTAAAACCAGTAAGAGTTAGGAATTACTCCAAGGCAAATTACCTGTTACTAAGTGATGGTTTGTCAAAATTCATGCCCCACCAAAATACCAGAATGCAGCAGCCTATGCTGAATTGCTCACAGAACCTCTGTACAACAATGTCAATGGCTGCGTAGAAGCTGCTGTACCTACCAGAAGTAAGCTCAGGACTAACTCCAGAAACAAACTGCCCTGGTGGCATGTCAAGTTAAACAGGATATACAACAAAAATAAAATAAAAAAGTTGTGGCAAAAATCAGAAAGGGTAATTCCCATGAAGATACAACCTCTCTCATCAAAGTAAATAGGCAACCAAGAGGGATAATTATGTCAAGCAAAGCCAACTTTGTGGTTAAGATAGCCTCCCAGGTGAAAATGTAACCATAAGTCCTTCTACAGCTATGTCAGAAACTTCAAGGGCAGCACTCGACAAAGTGCTGAATCGGTCATTAATGGTTTCACATTAACTGAGCCTGGTGATACAGAGAACCTGTTAGTGGACAAATTCAGTTCCAGCTTTACCCCCTTCTCACCCCCAACCAACCTCCCAAAAGTATGCTCAAACATAACCCCTCCAGCTACAACTAGGAGCATGATTTGGCTGCACTCGCTAAAGCCAAGAACACAGCCTCAATGGGCCCCAATAACATCCCAGGATGCCTCCTGAATAGTCTAAAATACAACTTATCAGGACCCCCTGGAATCATTATTTAACTACAGTCTTAAAACAGGCTTTGTGCCACATGAATGGATGACTGAGAAGGTCATTCCCCTTCATAAGGGAGGACCTTCAACAGATCCTGGAGACTACAGACTCATTAGTCTGACTATAATAAACCACACTAAAAACAAAAAATTAATATAACCACCAAGCCAGTGACCACACCAAATTGTAGGAAAGCCGTTTATTCTCCCTAATGTTTTGGCAGCAATGCCTTCAAGGAGTATAATACATTCAAAAATCCTAATCTTTTTATAATAAGCACAATTAAACACATAATCACACAATGAAGATAATTGAATCAATTAAATCAATATTTAAAACATTTAAAGTAAAACCTGCCAATTGACCTCTCTATTCATTCCCTTAGGTATCATTGTATCAAATTTAAGTATATACAGGGCTTCTTTATATAGAAGTTTTCTATTATCTGTATAAACATTATTTATGTTTTCCAAAATTGATGCTTGCAACCCCCCCCAGAATAACCAGATGTACTTTATGAAGATGTTCAGCCACTGAACTCTCTTCTTTTCCCTTGTCAATGTCTCAAAGATGTTTCAAAAGCCTAATTTTAAAGGCTCTTTTAGACTCACCAATATAAAACTTATTACAAGGGCACTTCAGGGCATACATAATGCCCTCTGTATTACATTTATAATGTCCTTTTATATTAAATCTAACACCATTAATTCTATCAAAACTTGGTATTATGTATTTACAAGCCTTACACCTGGCACATGTATTGGTCCCATATTGATGAAATGTAGTGTTTAAATTCATATTCATATTAGTCTGACTAGTCTTATTTGCAAAGCCACAGAATGAATTATCACTGAAATTATCAACAAGGATATAGGAGACCTCCTGACAGTGGAACCATTCTAATTTGTCTTTGTCAAAGGAATGCCATACTTACTGAATCTGGTGGATATCTTTGAAAAGGTCACTAAGGCAATGCATGAGGGTAAAATGTTGTATACTGTCTACCTAGATCTGGTTAAAGCATTTGATACAAAACCACACTAGAGTGTTGTCAACAAACATACAGAACCCCTTTATATCATGCTGGATAGCTAGCTGACTCACTGAGAAGTTAGAATCAGTGAAACCATGCCCTCAAGGAGGTTGGTCACCTGTGAGCCCCCCGGGCTCTATGCTAGGCCACTTCTCTTTGGCATCTACTTCTTAGGTGTCAAAGCCAATGTGAAAGGCCTCTGGCTAACTAAGTTCACAGATGATTGCAAACTAGGAACAGTCATTGAACTCCCCCCCCCCCCCAGAAGAGAACACCCTTCAGGAAGATCTAATGCAGGCAAATGCTTGGTGCCAAAGCCATGTCTTACAACTCAATACCAGGAAACACATTATAGTACCTTTTGGAAACTATGCCACCATGGGTAACTACGTCATTAATAAAGCACTCTTAAAAATTGATTCACTAGTCAGGGATGTGGGAACTCATGCAGATAGTCACGTAGCCTTCAACCAACATGTGCTCAAGGTAGTAAGAAAATCCTTCTAGAAGTCATTATAGCACTGTTTTTGAACCTCAATAGACCCGTTATAGAGTATAATGCCCACTTTGGTATGTACCTGACCAGATACATGCAGCAACTGGAAAGTCCACAAAGGTTCTTTACAAAAGGAATACAGGGAGTAAACACAATGTTTAATGCTGATTGCCTCAAAGCCCTGCTTCTTTACTTGGTATCATACAAACTTCTGAGAGGTGATCTTTGCCTGGCATGCAAGACATCCCTGGACCTTGTTTTGATGAGCCTTTTGCATTTCCACAAAAGAAACAGCATCAAAACTACTAGATTAAAAAACTTAAATTTTGCTTGTGACATAAATAGGACATGTTGGAGAGACAGAAATGTTTCTCAGGGAATTCACATTCTCTGGAGCTGGCTCAACATCCATGTAAAACAAAAGCTCTCCTTATCCTTATTTAACCAGAACTTGGACCAGTGAATGGGTAACTAGAAATTCCCCCTGAACTGGCTCTTATGTCTCTGATGGTTAAATCACCCTATATAAATCAAATTTGTGGGTCACATTTGGGTCCCATGGCTAGGCTTATGAGGGCCCTAGTGGTTGTTAGCCTAGTATATACCTATGAACCTAGTATTTGCCTCAAACCTAATCACAACAGAGCTATCCAAAGTCTGTCTCTCAAGTTAGAAACATCCTTGTCCCCCTCTACTCTGGATTGCTAACAACATTTTCCTCATTTTCTTACTTTTCCCATCCCACTCCACTTTTTTTATTCCTTTCACAAGAACAAAGTAGGTAAATGATGGGCAATATGGAGGATTTTGGACAAAAGTATCACTTTAATGGCATTTATGCTATTAAGCATTAAACAGTATGTCTTTCTCCATGTATGAGCCTGTTTCTGTCTCAGAGGAGCTTGTAATTTAGATCTGTGTTTTAAAAAGCAAAATGATATAGTAGAATCTTGAGGTATCTGAATATTTTCTTAGACCATGGGAAGAGGAAAGCCTTTCTTCCCTATATAACTTTCTGTGCCTTTTATTTAAGTGAGAAAGGTTGTATCTTGGACACATTTACTGACAGCCCTGAAAGACCTGGTTATACATTTAGCATCTGGAGGAGTAGAGCCACAGGTGGGGCAATATTCAGAAAAGCTCATTTGTTTGCACCTTACATACACTAACCCGACCCACTATCACCATAGCTAGTATGAAATGAGAAGGATGGCTGCTTAGGTTCAAGCTGTTGGGGGACGCAATTTGAAAAGCAAACAGGATGTATTGTAATTTCAAGTTGCTGGTATTATTCAGCAATGAATAAGGAAATGAGGAAAGAAGTGCACCGGAACATATGTGGAGTTTTTTTTCTCCATATGCAAAGTAGATCCTGCATCTCTTATACCTGGTCCCTTATCAATTTAGCTTTTGTTAAAGGAAGGTCCTGCTTCTTTAACCTCATAAATTTCTCTGAAAAAGTAACCAGAGTAGTGGATAGTGATTATGCAGTACATACAGCATATCTAGACATGGTCAAGGCCTATTCCTCATGCAGGCATTATTGACAGACTTGTAAATCTTAATAAAAATCCTTATGCCATGCAGTGGATATCTAACTGCTTGTCTCACAGAGCCCATGTGGATCAAACTACAGGTATACCTCAAGGCTCAGTTTTGGGCACACTCCTATATGATATTTAGTTCTCAAAATTTTAGGGCAGCACTCCTGGCATATAGTTGGCTAAGTTTGCAAACAACTGTACATTGGGTGTTGTTATTCAGCCTTCAACAGACTTACAATTGTTCCAACATGTTAACAATTGGTACAAGGGCAATGGTCTCAAATTAAATGTAAAAAATGTAGCATGCTTCATTTTGGTGAACAAAACTGTTTCACCCACCATATGGGTAAAGCATCCCTCAAATCGGACAATTTTGTAAGGGATTTAGTCAATCTTGTTGATAATTTCTTTTTCATTTGACCAGCATATCAGCACAGTAGTTTGGAAAGCCTTTTATCTGGCTCTTCTAATTTTCAAAGGCATCTCCACTAGATCCAAAGATGTCTTAATTCCCCTTTACTCATATCTTATCAGACCAGTTATTGAATATAATGCACCTTTTCGCATGTATTTGTATAAACATATTGCACAACTTGAGAGACCTCAATTATTCATAACTAAAAAGGTTAGTGGCCTCAAAAATCTTAGTTATCATGAGAGACTGTCAGCCCTTTCTCTGTACTCTGTCTCCTACAGACTCCTTTATGGAAATCTGTGCTGAGCCTTTTGAACCACAAAAGTTCCAAATTTGATGACCTATTCCTTTGCAGAACTAATGGTACTTCAGATACTCAGTTAAAGGAACTAAACATTCATTAGCTGATAAATAAGACATGTTGGCATGATAGATTCCTATCCCAATATATTCCTCAGCTCTGGAACAAATTTCCATTACATAAGAACAGAACAAGTAAACTAATAAATACAAATGACAGTCCTCAGTAACTACGACGTAACACTCCAAACAAACTGCTACTATTAAACCAAAAGCAAAAATAAAAAGCAGTAGTCAAAAAACATAGCATTAAGCACTTTCATTTGCAATCCATATAAAAAATGTCATCAGGACAGTTTAAAATGATTTTAATGCAGTTTAAATACTTAATTACCCTCACCACATGACAATCAAACCCTCAAACAGCAAAAACTGAATTTAAGCAACATAACACTAGCAAATTCGAAATAACATTCTTTTAAATACATTAAATAAATACATTAAATAAATAAACATAATAAATATTTAGCCAACACAATAAAACATAAGTGCATTAAAATATTTTATCTTGAAAGTGCCATTAGCTTTAATATAATACTAATAGATACATGATTGTTCAGTCTGGGCCACATACTGGCATTAAATAGCACCTGCCAGTAAAGTTCACACTTTTCTAAAAGTAGTGGCCATAGACCTCCACGTTCACTCACATTGATTTTTTCGATAATGATACATTTAAAGTTATACCCTGGGCATTTTTCTTTTTTTTCTTTTTTTATGCCATTAATGTGTTCTCAAATTCTTTGAGTTTCCTCTCTGTTTTGCCTTTATAGTACCCAGGATATTGTTGACAAAGTGAAGCATAGATAACCCCACTTGCATGGCAGTTATGCACCCCTTACATCTTAAGAGTAGTATCTTTAATCATAAATGCATCACTGCTCAGAATAAAATGACAAATAGAACAACATCCGCACTTGCCCATTCTAAACTTTTGGTTATAAATATTTTGCCTATTATTATACTTAAAACTCTACAAGATTTTTTTTTAATTACAATCTCTCCTATAAATATTTATTGGTTTTTCACCCACCTTTTGCATGGCACATCTGTCATCTTTTAAAATGACCTACTTTTTTCAATAGCATTTTTAATTATTATATATCAACATTAAAGATTGTAATCAAAGAATCCTAAAAGGATCTACTATTCTGTGCTGTGGTAGTAGCTCCTACAGTGCTATGCAGCATATTGTCACTGGTGACCTCTACTGTTAGTTGATGTCTACTCCCAAACCCATCATTTGAGTTCAATATTGGTACATAAAAATTCAGCTCCCTTTTATTTATACACTCATACATCAACCTGTTCATAAAACTACTGGGATACCCTCTAGCCAATAATATACTCTGAATGGTGTCACATTTGTCTGAAAAATGCTTTAAGGTGGACACCATTTGGGCTGTCTATACAAACTGACCTTGGACAATGGCAATTTTTTGGGTATATGTGTGAGAACTTGTGTAATGAAGGTATGTGTTTGAAAATGTAGGTTTACAATGAATAGTTGATATAAAATGTTTATTTATTTTATCCTTACTTAACTGGATATGAAGGTATACTATACTGAAATCATCAAATTCATATGTGAACCTCAAAATGTTTGTATTCAAACAACAACACTCACCCAACTTTTAAATGTTTCCCTCCCAAGCAATAGAAATATCAGCCAGGAAGGAGTTAAATAAAAATATTCTTTCCCATTCTACCATAATGATGTTAGCAAAAAGGCCACCGCAGGATGTCCCCATATCAACCACTGACTGTTGTAGATATTTCCATTCAAACACTAAAAATTATTTTTAATACCATTTAAAGCAAAGTTTCATAGGCGTTTATTTTGTTTTGTGGGACACCCTAATCATGTAGATATTCCACAAAAAGAAAATAATGCTTTAGCCAAACATTTTCTAGAGTACCCCGGGCATAACTTTAAATTTATCATTATTGAAAAAATCAACATGAATGGACATGGAGGTCCATGGCCACTACTTTTAGAAAAGTGTGAACTCTACAGGCAGCTACTATTTAATGCTAGTTTGTGGCCCAAACTAAACAATCATGTATCTCTTAGTAGTATAGTAAAGCTAAAGGCACTTTCAAGATAAATGGCAGGATTCATGAAGCCTCCGTGTAAGAGATACAAGGCTTACACGGAGGCTGCAGTTAAACGGTGTGACGTCAGCATGTCATGCATATGCATGAGGGCATGCTGAATCACACCTAAGGCTAACACGGTCCGTGGAAGACAGTAGGGGGCGTGTCCGTAGGCCGAGCCCTGCAAGCGGACACGCCCCCAGAAGAGTAAAAGTGCCCAAAGTAAACACCCACGACAGAGGCCATGGAAATGTGAATAAACACAACACAACACATGCCCCCACAGACTATGAACATAAAATATATAAATGACCATGTTATATATTTTTTAAATCGTAAAGATGTTTGCCCGTGAGTGCGCTCGTTTGCGCGGGCGTGACCGTAGCTTAGCCACAGTTAGCAGTCAGTGGAAAAGCATATAAGAACTAAATATGCAAAATAAGCCAAGAAGCAATAGCGTAGCGGTAGAGACGTCGGCTGAAGAGCAGGCAGTCATGGTTCGAGCCCCCACAACATCAATTTTTATTTTTAGTAAAATAAGCACGAAACAAGTCCCTGACAAATATGTACACATATAAAATTATATTTTATGTAAAATGTAATGAAATAGTCCATTTATTTTGAAGAAATGTGAGATAACAAAACAATAAAAAATGCGAGATGTGCCTATAGCTGAGCTACAGTTTAACAAGGTGAGTGCATCTGCCCGTAGGTGAGCAGTGGTTTAACACGCTGAAACTGTGTGCCCCTAGCTGAGCTGAGCGTAATATGCGTGCTAACAGCCAAATGAAGCGTAAACCAGTGTACCCCGTTTGCGCGGAGCTGCGCACCGTGCCAACAAGTTAACCGACGGGCAACGTTGAGCAAGCTGTATCAAAACTGCCTTTACACAGACCCACCCCCTAGCCTGTCTAGACAGTCATAAAATATAAAAATCAGTGGCCAGGTTGAAACCCAAGATACCATGCACCATAGTCAAGGTACTGAACCACTAAGCCATGACAGCAGTACCTAGAAATGCAGTAATAGCAAATATATAGGAATGAATAAAAAGTGGAGCATGACAAAGCAGGTTTTCTGAAGTTGATACAATTCCAAAATGGCCAATCACAGATAAGTGTGAGAAAAACGGCATATATAAGCCCCATAGGCAGGAATACACAGCATAAACGATTGTAGAACTAACTTGCAGCCAGAATGTCAGGAGTAGGTGAGGGTAGTTGCTTTCGAGCACAGAGGTGGGGCGTTGAGGAGTCCAGATACATGGTCTGGCTCCTAGTCCACAATCATGAGGCCCAACTCATGCAGGGCCAGGTCCTGTGGGGAGCATATAGGGTTGAGGCGTGGGACCGATTGGCTCATGATCTCACCAGTGCCACAGGGATTCCAAGGACTGGTGAGCAGGTCCGTCACCACCATGCGTACCTGAAGAGACGTAAGCAGGATCAATTGAACTTTTGGATCCAGGAGGCCCGGCAAATGCCCAACGCCCTCTACTGAGTAAGTTACATTTAATTATGTATGTAAGAAATTAAACTATCTGATATTATGGAGATGTGTATTCCAATATTACTTCATTTATATTACAGCTGCAGGTGTTCGTTCTGCAAACCGCAGAGCCTATGGCGATAGGCTGGTGCAGTTGCGCCACCAGGCAGGTCAGTAATCCACTCCCAGTAACTGTAAAGAAATATAAAAGTATGACAGTTAGCAAAAGAGTGCAGTGTAGTCACTAAGTAATAAAATGTGCAAGTAACAGTGTAAGAGTGTTTGCAAGTATTGCTTGATTACAAAAGTGTGTTGCAGTCTGTAATCCAAACAGAAAAATGAAAATGTCTGAAATAAAGATGCTCCACCTGTAATATAATAATACACAACCTGCAGCAGGCTGAAAAGTACAGCTGCAGAAGATGAGCAAATGACATGTGTGAAATATATCCCTGTTGAAATACTGAAACATGACAGAAGTGAGACTGCTGGAAAGGATTGTAATAACTACAGGTAAAACATGTCAATAAAGCCTAGAAGTAAGTACCATCCTGAATAGTAAAATGAAAACAAGTGAGAGAGTGTGAGAAAGAGTTATGAATCCACCAATAAAGTAGTAATAACCCCTGAATAAAGTATACTGCAGTCAGTACAGAATGAAATGAATGTGACAAGTAGAACCAAACTGCGAAATGTGTTCAAAGTGTTGCTGCAGCTGGAATGTGTATCGCAAAATCTGGATATGTAGCTCTCAGTCTGCAATATGCAGATAGTATGATTGTCTGAAATACCAAACATCCACAGTTGTCTATAGCTATATAAAGCAAATGTAGCAGGATGATGTAGCTGAACAAAGCCAGATATGAAGGTGTATGAAGAACAATAAAATGTATATTGATGTAGCAGTAACAGTCCTATCACCAAATTGAAGTAGTTATCATATAGGAAACTGTAGTTAGAACAGTAGTGTGTATATATCTGCAGCTATTAGAAATGTACAGCATATGTATTGATATTCGAAGGTGTTAATATTATTTTCTTCACCCCACCCTATAACCACATATAATCCATTCCATGTGAAATTGGTATGTGCAATCACAATTAACACCCCTGGGCATTTGTCCTGTTGGGTCATAAATATTTGCATGTACGTTGATGCATCTGCCCTGTTCATACATCCAAACCTGATGGCCTGTTGCCATCAATCAACCCTGCATGTTGTTGGACTGTGTATTGCTGTTCAAATTATTCATGTGTTATGCTTGCTGTTCAATGGTGTGAATATCTGGGTGTTTGTTTAATGGGAATACTAATGCATGCTGTTACAACTAATTGCGAATGGTATTGTATGTTACTAACCCAAACTGTCATGACATAATGTAAAACATAGGATGACAGGGAAGGCGGGTTCCAGCAGACCCACCTCTCCCACCTCAGCTGGCAAGTGCATCTGGCACTAGTGCCCAGTCTGGACCCTCCTCCGGTGGCCCTGTGCCACCTGTGGGTGGAAGCACTGCAGGGGATGGGGCCCGTCCCCCCTCTGCAATTGTGGCCGGAGGAGAACCACCACTCACCCTCCGTAGCGTCCGGACTGTGGTGCGTAGGGAGATCCGGGACTCTGTTCTTGGGCCCCTACGCCAGCTTGAGGCACAGGTGGCACAACTTATGGGCATGCCTGTTGCCTGGTCTACACAGCCCCCAGCACAGCCCCGTCCTGGGCAGTGAAGGAACAGTAGCAACTGCCCATGGGTGGGGATATCAGTTCCACTGTTGCCATCTGTGGACTCATGGGCTCTGGATATCCAAACATCCGTCCCCGTCAATTGTGTAACCCCCCCACACGTGTCATATACTGCCCCTGTATGCATCTTGTTTATCTTGTCTGTTGACCTACCCAACCTACCTCCCCAGCTATACCGACTTCCTTCACCTGACATACCACTCTCACCTGAAAAAAAAAAAAAAAAGGGCACTCTGTACCCTCAAAAAAATTACGCCCCATACATAGCTGCCCATTCCGCACACATGTCTACTGGACATGGAAACTATTAATTACAATTGGCTGTACAACAAGTATTATTGTTGTCCTGACACCTCTCTCAGGGGTGGAAGGTTTCAAATGTCACACCAAATTACATACATATGCACAGCTGTTGCTGATGAAGAAATGGGCAGCTATGGGCCTTACCTACATCCCTCCTGCAAAACCTAAGCTTGTTTCCCTACTATCTTTCCCTCTTTGTGACCCCTTTTTCACCACTTTCCTGTCTCCCCATTTTCATTTCTTTCAAAGAAAATAGCGCGGGTGTGAGCCAGAGTAAACACTGTTAAGCAGTTGTAAGCGGGTGTGCGTGGAGCTGAATGCCAGTGCGCATGCGGGAGCTCCGCGCAAACCAGCGCTAACCCGGTTACAACTGCTTAAAAGTGCCTTAGTCACTCTGATTGACAGGTCCTGTAGTCAGTTCAAAAGCAAAATAAAATCCCACAGTCAGTCTCGAACCCAGGACCTTGGAAACAGTAGTCTGCATGACTTACCACTAAGCCATTACTGTTATATAAGGACATTGTGCTACAATAAATATATCATGTAATAGTAGGAATGAATGTAAAGGGAATATAGGATGTGTAGTACACAAAGCATGTCATTTATACTTACTGTCAAAACTAGTGGATTTCCATAATAGTAGTGTGTGAACAGAAACAGCCATGCTAGTTGGTAGCTAGTAGGTAATAATGTCAGTTAATGTACAAATATAAATGTATGTATATTTACATATATATATATATATATATTTATATATATATATATATATATATATATATATATATATATATAGTTGTAGGTGTCAGTGTGCATACACACTTACTACAGGAAACAGGAGAGAGGAATGGAGAAATGTGAATCTACAACACAGCCTGAATCATGAGAGAGATACTAACCTTTACACTCACAGAACAGTGTCCACAGCATACCAGCATGGTCCCCACCCTTACAATCTGAAAGGGCAACGCCTATCTCACATACCCTTTTATAGCACTGTCCTGAAATCACAGTGAGAACTGCAATCAGTACACAACTGGTTGCATGCAATTAGCAAATGCTGGCTTACAATTGGTGCAGATGCCATCACATGGACTTATGCAGATACCTAGAAAAGCATCCTGTACTCACACTCCACACATGCAATACGTTCATTGCACTGTCTGGAGGCAGACCGAGAGAGAGAGAGAAAAAGAAAAAATAAATAAATAAATAAGAACACAAACAAAAACACACGGTACACAAACTGAGTTGAAGCTGTCAGCAGTGACAGTACCAAGCCGTGCCAGCAGCAGCAGGAAGCTGTAGTAGCGGTAACGCAACCAGCTGCGACAATCACAGGTAATGTAAAGTAACAGGTTAATAGTCTGCATACTGTGAACCCTCCATATGTGTCATAGGTCTGTATCTATAGGTATGTCCATGTGATATGTTGTGTGCACGTAGTTCCACCCAAAGGGGATGACTATACATTACATGTCATTCAGTGTTAGGCCATGATCCTGGCACCAGTTTCCCATTGCAGTGAGGCCTGTCTGTAGGATGTGTGTGTCAGCTGGTGTAACGACTATGGCACTCAGTTAGCAGTCATCTGGAAACTTTGTCATCCACAACCCGCACATGTTTGCTTTTACATCTGAGAAATAAATGCCAAACAAGAGGGGTCCTAGGACAGAGGCCTGTAGGATACCACATGTGACTGGCATTGAGTCTGACATGGCTCCTACAATATCGATATTATGGATTCTGTATGTCAACCAGTGTGCAACCCATCATGTGACATATGTAGTAACATGTAAGCTAATGAGCTTGTCTATGATGCCTGAGTGGAGTACTGTGTTGAAGGCCTTAGGCAAGTCCAGGTAGGCTGTATGGATTGCGTTGCCCTCATCAATGGCTGTAGTGACTGTTTTGAAAGGTCAACCAGGCTCAAAAGGCAGGATCAGCCCATCACAAAGGCAAACTGGCCAGGAACAAGTGTCTGCAGGTACCCAATATCGCTGTATATGCGTCCCATACTGAATCGTTCCATAGCTTTGCAGACCAGGCTGGTTAAGCTTATGGTGCGGTAGTTCCCAGGGTCAGTAGAGGTGCCTCCTTAGTGGAGTGGGACCACTGTTGCTGTATGCCAGTGTTCAGGTACATATCCTGTAGTATGGCCAAGGTTAAATATCAGTCTTATATGTGGTTGTATGTCCTCTTGGAGTTCACGTAGCACACATCCAGGGATACCATCAGGTCACATCGATGCTGTGTGTTCTGCTTTGCTGAGGGCAGCCCTCACCTGGACATGTGAGATGATAGGGAGGTTACATTCAGCTGTGATAAGTATTTCTAAGTGTGGGGGAGAAGGAGGGGGGATACGTGCACCGAACCTGTCTGCAAGAATGTTGCCAATATCTGTGTGTTCGGTGAATGTTAAGTAGGTGTGTAGTAACTCAGAGCATATCTGAGGCATTTGGTCCATATGTGTAACATAACTGAAGAAGGCCTTGTGGTTATCTATAGTGTTCGTGGCCATTCCCCTCCCAGAGTAGGCTGTGGATGTTGTTATGAGAGACCATAGCTTATTACCAGTGCTGACCACAGATGCCTTCCCTTAATGTGAATCTGCTCTGTCCTGCAGTAGCCTCCTTCTATCGTTATACAATCTGCCTTTGGCTGGCGTCCACCGGACAGGATGCCTAACCTTTGTGCATAGGGTCTGGGTTAGAAATGTGTGTGCATGTTCCATGCAATCTTTGGGATGTCCGTGGGAAGCATTCGCAAAGGGGTCAGCAGTGTGGGTTGTGGCTTCCACTGGCCCAGTGGGCTGCATGGATACCATCTCAGCCCTAACAAGTGAATAACTGTCTAATCACATACATATCAAAGTAGTCTACTGTGCTGGTGGTGGTGGTGGGATATGTATATCCAGGCCGAGTAAATTGTGCCCAGATCACACTAGTGGATGGCGTTCCACATACAGTACCTTGATATGAACCCCCAGAGTGAGGTTGTGCATTGGACCCATCGCAGTGTGCTGACCGATGGGGCATGCTACTATGTTGTATGGAATGTGGCAGGTATTGTTGCACAGGTGTTGACTGAGCACTGATATCTGGCCATGTACTTGTGTATCCACCAAGAGACACACACATGCTACATATGGGAGTAGTAGTATATCACTACAGTTGAGTATCATGTATAGTATGTGTGCCATATATTGCTGACATAGTCTGCTGATATCCTATTTGTGTTCTCTTCCAGGGACATGGCGCATCAGTGTAATCCTGCCTACTCTGCAGCAGAAGATGAGGAGATACACCAGAGCCTGGTGCGAGATTATGACATACTGTTTTTCCGCACAAGCCAGAATCAGCAGGAGAGGGCTGCACTGTGGCAAGACCTTGTCCGTAGGGTAAATGACATTGGCATGCATAATAGGACATATGAGCAGGTACGACATCACTGCAGTGATTTAATCAGAAATGTCCGTCAGCGTGCGTCGGATATCCACAGGCAACAGGTTGCCACAGGAGGTGGGGTGGCCACACATCCCCCCCTCACCAGACTGGAGGGGCTACTCCTAAGTGTTGTGGCTCCAGCCCCGGAACATCAACAGGAATACACCTGCATCATGATGGAGGCTGGATCCACACAGCAGCACGACATGGAGCATGCAGGTAATATGCCATATGTACACTTGACTGTTCTGTACACTGTTAGTTTATGCATGTGTAAGGTGTGTCAGTGGTATGTAGCTGTCAACATATTATGTAATTGTGCAGGTGTGATATTGGCAATATCAGCAGCTGACGTGTGAAAGGCAACTGGTGTAGTACTGCACTGTATCATATGCAGTATCAATGGCACAGTTGTGCCCACTGACATTAATCTCCTCATTTCTGCAGGTCCCTCTGGTGTTACAGCAAGGCAGCCCATCCATGCTGGTGAGTGTGTTTTAACAATACCTATAATAGTCCTGATAGTGCTAGTAATACTAGTGTAACTCAGTAGTGCTCTGTGTGTATACTGCGGGGTGTGCATGTGTGCATGTGTGCATGTGTGCCTGTATCCACGTGTGCATGTGTGCATGTGTGCCTGTGTCCACGTATGCATGTGTGCTTGTGTCCACATGTGCATGTGTGCATGTGTGCCTGTGTCCACGTGTGCATGTGTGCATGTGTGCAAGTGTGCATGTGTGCATGTGTGCCTGTGTCCATGTGTGCATGTGTGCATGTGTGCATGTGTGCATGTGTCCACGTGTGCATGTGTGCATAAGTGCATCACTGGTAACATTGTGTAGACATTGTAAACTTTGTTTCCTGTCTTCCTCCCACAGGTTCTGGTGCTGCTCTGGTGTCCTGCAGCAGGGAACCTGAATCTGGTGCCACAGGTACTGATAATGATGATATCTGTGTAATGGCAGAGGAAGGTGTGTCAGGGTCCGTCATTGGTCAGCCAATTGACAGTACACAGCTGTCAACCCCATCATTGCCCACAGTCATCCTGCCAGTACATCCTATGTCACCATTGTCCCTAGGTGATGGACAGGATACAGTGGGCATTGACCAGGGTAATGTGGTATCTGTGGCACATGTGTCCCCACACAGCAGCCATGGGCAGGGTCCTGCAATGGTACCACACAGACAGTTGCCCATGGGTTCTCGTGGGAGCATCCATGGGCGTACTGCCTCTGGCAGACGTGCCCAAAGAGGTCTGTCAACCTCAGCTATGTTTCGGGCTGTCATGCAGGCACAGTCGCGTATGGAAAGGTACACCAGACAGGGTCTGAGGGAGCTGAGAGCATGTCACACAGCCATGACTGACAGTATGTGTGACATCGCGGCTGCTATCCGTAATTTCATCGATGTCATAGACAGACGTTGTGGGGACATATTACAGCAGTTCCACAACCACATGTCCATGAGCCAGGGCAATGGTGGGTGGTTGTGGCGTCAACGTGGCCGTATGCCAGCAACAGCAGCAGCTGGCAGTCGGCACGGACGACAACAGGCCCACGGACGCCCCCATAGTGCCAGCAGCAGCCCCAGCAATGCTGGGTCTGTGCTGTCATCGGAACGCCCCAGGAGACCACGTGCACGTGGCTCTGGACAGTCCCAATAGGGACCTGTGTCCAGTCAACACACTTCCACTTCTGATGACAGTACCCAGTCTGGCTTAGTACCGGATACGGTCCGTAGCACCCCTGCCAGGCACATGTACCGTGTCCGTGCCCACAGACACTGATCTGTATGACCTGCCAGGTGCAGTCTGTGGCTGTCCACAAACTGCTGTATATGGCAGCCATGAGGTGGAACTGTGTGCGTGCATACACATATGTGAAATGTTAACACCTAGGGCTACCACATACATGCACACACTGCACCAACAGTGCCCCACCCTGTACTGCTGTCCCTCACCAACACACATACACACACATGTCAATTGGTGGTATCAGTGGCAGATTCAGGCATACCTAATTCACACCCTGTGCATAATATGAAACTGTGCCACCTCCTGCAATCTCCAACATCAGTGCAGGAACAGGTAAACACGTTGCTGATGCACAGGCTGACTACATAGAAGTGTATTAGTAGTATCATGTTGGTAACAGTACAGTGTGCTGATATGACTGTGTGTATATCCCAGCATGCCTGATGCAGTAACCGTATGACTGTCCTGAATTGTTATCTACACCCATGGTACGTACCAAAGTGTAACAGCTGCACATTATTGCATACCGGTGGTAAGGATGTCAACAGATAGCCACATACATGGGTAGCACAGGGGGGAAGCTAATGCAAGTAATGATACGCAATGATGGACATGTACAGTAATGGTGGCACGTTGCCCACAATGACTATGCAATGTGGATGTTTGCGCATGTTGATATGTGTGCAGTACCAATGTAATCCAAATCACAATTAACTATGACATAATATCAGTTCTACCATGGACATCTGAGCTGTGCATTCCTGGGTACATGTTGATAGTGCCTACATATTTGCACTGTTACCTACTGTTGGTGTTACCCCTTCTTTGTTGTACAATGGACTACTTCCAACCCTGCTTACTGTAGCTTTGTTTGCATGCATGTTCGCTTGGGGTTCCCTGGAACACTGCTTCCACCTGCAATGCAGAGTTACAGTGCTTCTGTGGACTCCTAGCGACATCTGCATAGCGTATATACGTATGTCAAGTTTACACATGACAGAACGTCACTGTCTGTCCTGTTCGCATGTCTGCCTGTGACACATTGCACATGACTTACCTGGCATTTACCCACGCGTGCAGTCATATATGCCAGTGCTATGAAATCAGTAGCAGTACACCCACACATACACACCTTCAGTATGTTGTTCCCCATTGGCCCTATGTGTTGGTAATCACCATGGCAATCACACTACTATGGTAGCATGTGCAAAGGTAACCTGTGAATCACCTCTATGGTCCAGTTGTGGTTTATGTGAGTCATGTGGCAATGTCACAGCTGCCACATGTATGCAGTCAACCCTCACCCCTGGCCAGGAATGTACAACACATGTGTGGGTTGCCACCACATAGCCAATCTGGGGACTGAGCACTCTGAACCCAGTAATGCCATACCCTGTCAGGTGGCATGACATACTACAGTGACTACAATACCAGTCTGACATAGACCCGCACTGACAGCAATCTGAACACACTGGGGCATACTTGGAGACTCAGAATAGCATCCTGACTGAGCATCACACACCTCCGCAGCTGGCACACAGGCATACGTTACGTCGGAACAGAGCACATGCCACACATGGCACACACAACCCATGTGCCACACACTCACAGCCTGTAGGGCTACACAACACACCTGCTACAGATGTGTCAGGTACCTCTCTTGGCCACTGCAGTGGGGTCCCGCTCAACAGGCTGTACATGGTGAATGTCACAGTGATATGCCTGTGGGGCACTATGGTCCACCACAAAACACATGCATACAGATCAGTCAGAGGCATGGACACATATGACTCAGTCACTGACCATGCCACTATGGATGACCTGAGACATACCTCCCTGGACTACATGATAGGGAACATAGAAGGGATCTCTCAGCATGTGGCACGGGCCAGTATGAGCCTGATCTTGGTTGCCATCATACCCTCACCGGGTATGCTACCACTATATGTAGGAAGGGTGTTCTATGTCTACATTCTGCTCAATCTCCAATGTCATTCATAGGGTATCCACTGACTGTCAACGTGTGCTTACATGCTAGGGAAGCCACAATGATTTGCAAGGGGCAGCTTGCACGTGACACCCATGGGCCATTGTATATTGGCGAAGCCCCTTGATACACACATAGTGCCTTTTGCTGCAGGACATGGATTACATAGCCACCTCCATGGGTATCACACAGGATAGGACACTAACAGTGATGCTACACAACACCAGCAGTGTACACCGCAAGATGCATGCACTAGACACTGTCCTCAGCATGGTGAACTGCAATGTCTGTGCAGTACCAGAGTCCTGATTCATGGCTCACAGGTGCAACCCATCACTGCCAGGTTATACCTCATACCATGCCTGTCGTCCCATACACGTGTAACACACATGGACAGGGGGGTGGTATCCCAAGGCACCACAGATACACACACCTCCAGGTTGTTGGCACAGCACAAAGCATCAGGGCCTATTCATGAGCAGCTAACAGTGTGTTGGACTGCCTTCTGGTTCATAGCCTGGCACACACAACCCTCCCATACACAGGAAACCCACCTATCCTCCATAACAACACTGGCAATATGACAGTCTCAAGAAATGTCTTTATATGGCTGGACTGCATCCAGCCAAACATTGTGCGTGAGCATTACTGTAGCTACAACACACTAGCTGAAAGGTTCCCAGCATGTGGTCACTGAATTGCAGTGGAATAACATGTTACCACTCCCACAACAGGTGGGAACATGCAGCACCTGTTCATCGACTACATGTAGACTATATGGCCCAGACCAGATGTAACCCCTGCTGTAGGTATTTTACCATATACAACCCACACTGTGTAGACACATACCACGCATGGCCCCTGCACAGTAAGACACAGTCATATTGTTATGCATTGCGAATATCATTTATCCACTCGAGGCACGTGTCAGACATGGTAACTACTGCAGGTCACAGGTATTTATGTGTATGTGACACACACATACATCATGTGTGCATTGCCATTGCTGGTTTAGGCAATGGCATGCATTGTTATGCACAAAGACCCACACAAGGTCATATTGTGTGGCACAACCACACGTGGCAGTTGTGGATTTCCAAAACATACCTATCTGTGCTCTGACAATGGTAATAGACCCAGTAGTGGAGTGCACTATTGGCATCACTGGCCAAGTAGCCCTGTTTGGCTGTACTGATAGTGTGGTGACATCCCCTGTGTTTACTGGGGGAATATGCAGCATCTGGTGTATTGTAGTATTTGCCAAAAGGATCTGTTCTCTCACACTTGCAATTACACACACCCTACTACCCCCCACACACGCACACACACTTGCCATTTGTAGGATTCATACCCTACCTAATTAGGTCACGACACATGAGAGAGACACATTAGCGAAGCACACTATTTGGATTACTAGGAGGTTCCTCTTCTCCGGCTATAGGGCGCTGACATCATCAGTGTTTGGAAAGGGTAATGTGCATCATGTAGTGTGATATCCTGATTGCCAAAAAGCACATGTTTTTTATACAGAATTGCACACACACAAACTCCCCACATCCAAACACACACACACACTTGCCATTTGCAGGTTTCAAACTCCTACCTACCTATGTTATGACACTTGAGAGAGAGACGCATTAGCAGAGTGTTATTCAGATTACTGGGAAGTGTTCCTTCTCCAGCTGTATGTATAGGGTGCTGACATCATCAGTGTTTGGAAAGGGTAATGTGCATCATGTGGTGTGATCTCCTGATTGCAAAAAAGCACATGTCTTTCACACAGAATTGCACACACACAAACTCCTCACATCCAAACACACACACTTGCCATTTGCAGGTTTCAAACTCCTACCTAACTATGTTATGACACTTGAGAAAAATGCATTAGCAGAATGCACTACTCGAATTACTGGGAGGTTTTCCTTCTCCTGCTGTACTTATAGGGTGCTGACATCATCCGTGCTTAGATAGGGGAATGTGCATCCTGTAGAGTGCTTTCACAGTTGCCAAAAGGGACATCTCTCTCACACATACTTGCACACACACTAACCCCCCCCCCCACACACACTGGGCAGTTGCAGGATTCAAACCCCTACCTAACTATGTTATGACACTCGTGACAGACGCATTAGCAAAGCGGGCTATTCACATTACTGGGAGGGTTCTCTTCTCCTGCTGTACTTATAGGGTGCTGACATCATCAGTGCTTAGATAGGGGAATGTGCATCCTGTAGAGTGCTTTCACAGTTGCCAAAAGGGACATCTCCCTCACACAGACTTGCACACACACGAACCCCCCTCCACACACACTGGGCAGTTGCAGGATTCAAACACCTACCTAACTATGTTATGACACTCGTGACAGACGCATTAGCAGAGCGCGCTATTTGCATTACTGGGGGGGTTCCTTTCTCCTGCTGTACTTATAGGGTGCTGACATCATCAGTGCTTAGATAGGGGAATGTGCATCCTGTAGAGTGTTTTCACAGTTGCCAAAAAGGGACATCTCCCTCACACAGACTTGCACACACACTAACCCCCCTCCACACATACTGGGCAGATACAGGATTCAAACCCCTACCTAACTATGTTATGACACTAGTGACAGACGCATTAGCGGAGCATGCTATTCACATTACTGGGAGGGTTCCCTTCTCCTGCTGTACTTATAGGGTGCTGACATCATCCGTGCTTAGATAGGAGAATGTGCATCCTGTACAGTGCTTTCACAGTTGCCAAAAGGGACATCTCCCTCACACAGACTTGCACACACATCAACCCCGCTCACCCACACACACACACACACACACACACTGAGCATTTGCATGGTTCAAACTCCTACCTACCTATATTATGACACTTGAGGGAGATGCATTAGCAGAGAGTGCTAACCGAATTACTGGGCATCTAGTCTGCACCTGCAGTATTTATAGGGTGCTGACATCTTTATTTCTGCAGAGGTATGTACATCTAGTACTACCTGTCAGGTGGAGGATAGCATATATGTATTTGCAGCCACCTACATCAGGGTCAGATATGCACATCGCACTGGCAGGTTATGTTCTATACCATGCTTTGTGACCACAGGACCTGTAACACACAACACAACCAGTCCAGAACACCACTCCCACATCCAGGACACACACTTTGCTTCCCTGGGAACAGTGCTGGGATATGGTGTTCACATACACCATTCCAGTTGTTAACATCAGGTACAGGCATATTGTGGGAACTACTCAGGCCTCTACCACTTTACCCTACAGCCACTACAATTTGGGTCCATGTGCTATGGCAGAACCACCTCACCACAGCCACATGGGGAATACATATTGTACCTGTCCATCTGCAACATGGGTACTACTGTTCCACACCAGAGGTAGACCACCATTGTTGATATCTGACCATACCCACCCAGGCAAGGTTGTCACTGCAAACAAACTGTATTTAGCACAAGCAGACTCTACACTTGTGAAGACTGGGGTGGACGACTTCAAAGGACCCATGCTGGGGGACTATACTGGCCACTCTGCATAATCCTTGACAATTGCATTCTATGAGCATGTGTAAGGTTTGCATTGATCATGCTATCCCACATATACCCATGACTGCTCCACAACAAGACACCTGTCAGGTGTACACCAGCCATATATGAGCCGCCCAACAGACAGAGTGAGCTAATACATTGCAGAGCTGTAGTCCACAGAGGGTGGACATCTGTGGCTCACAGGTGCAACCCATCACTGCCAGGTTATACCTCATACCATGCCTGTCGTCCCATACACGTAACACACATGGACAGGGGTGGTATCCCAAGGCACCACAGATACACACACCTCCAGGTTGTTGGCACAGCACAAAGCATCAGGGCCTATTCATGAGCAGCTAACAGTGTGTTGGACTGCCTTCTGGTTCATAGCCTGGCACACACAACCCTCCCATACACAGGAAACCCACCTATCCTCCATAACAACACTGGCAATATGACAGTCTCAAGAATGTCTTATATGGCTGGACTGCATCCAGCCAAACATTGTGCGTGAGCATTACTGTAGCTACAACACACTAGCTGAAAGGTTCCCAGCATGTGGTCACTGAATTGCAGTGGAATAACATGTTACCACTCCCACAACAGGTGGGAACATGCAGCACCTGTTCATCGACTACATGTAGACTATATGGCCCAGACCAGATGTGTATCCCCTGCTGTAGGTATTTTACCATATACAACCCACACTGTATAGACACATACCACGTGCGGCCCCTGCACAGTAAGACACAGTCATATTGTTATGCATTGCGAATATCATTTATCCACTCGAGGCACGTGTCAGACATGGTAACTACTGCAGGTCACAGGTATTTATGTGTATGTGACACACACATACATCATGTGTGCATTGCCATTGCTGGTTTAGGCAATGGCATGCATTGTTATGCACAAAGACCCACACAAGGTCATATTGTGTGGCACAACCACACGTGGCAGTTGTGGATTTCCAAAACATACCTATCTGTGCTCTGACAATGGTAATAGACCCAGTAGCGGAGTGCACTATTGGCATTACTGGCCAAGTAGCCCTGTTTGGCTGTACTGATAGTGTGGTGACATCCCCTGTGTTTACTGGGGGAATATGCAGCATCTGGTGTATTGTAGTATTTGCCAAAAGGATCTGTTCTCTCACACTTGCAATTACACACACCCTACTACCCCCCACACACGCACACACACTTGCCATTTGTAGGATTCATACCCCTACCTAATTAGGTCACGACACATGAGAGAGACACATTAGCGAAGCACACTATTTGGATTACTAGGAGGTTCCTCTTCTCCGGCTATAGGGCGCTGACATCATCAGTGTTTGGAAAGGGTAATGTGCATCATGTAGTGTGATATCCTGATTGCCAAAAAGCACATGTTTTTTATACAGAATTGCACACACACAAACTCCCCACATCCAAACACACACACACACTTGCCATTTGCAGGTTTCAAACTCCTACCTACCTATGTTATGACACTTGAGAGAGAGACGCATTAGCAGAGTGTGCTATTCAGATTACTGGGAAGTGTTCCTTCTCCAGCTGTATGTATAGGGTGCTGACATCATCAGTGTTTGGAAAGGGTAATGTGCATCATGTGGTGTGATCTCCTGATTGCAAAAAAGCACATGTCTTTCACACAGAATTGCACACACACAAACTCCTCACATCCAAACACACACACTTGCCATTTGCAGGTTTCAAACTCCTACCTAACTATGTTATGACACTTGAGAAAAATGCATTAGCAGAATGCACTACTCGAATTACTGGGAGGTTTCCTTCTCCTGCTGTACTTATAGGGTGCTGACATCATCCGTGCTTAGATAGGGGAATGTGCATCCTGTAGAGTGCTTTCACAGTTGCCAAAGGGACATCTCTCTCACATACTTGCACACACACTAACCCCCCCCCCCACACACACTGGGCAGTTGCAGGATTCAAACCCCTACCTAACTATGTTATGACACTCGTGACAGACGCATTAGCAAAGCGGGCTATTCGCATTACTGGGAGGTTCTCTCCTGCTGTACTTATAGGGTGCTGACATCATCAGTGCTTAGATAGGGGAATGTGCATCCTGTAGAGTGCTTTCACAGTTGCCAAAAGGGACATCTCCCTCACACAGACTTGCACACACACGAACCCCCCTCCACACACACTGGGCAGTTGCAGGATTCAAACACCTACCTAACTATGTTATGACACTCGTGACAGACGCATTAGCAGAGCGCGCTATTTGCATTACTGGGGGGGTTCCTTTCTCCTGCTGTACTTATAGGGTGCTGACATCATCAGTGCTTAGATAGGGGAATGTGCATCCTGTAGAGTGTTTTCACAGTTGCCAAAAAGGGACATCTCCCTCACACAGACTTGCACACACACTAACCCCCCTCCACACATACTGGGCAGATACAGGATTCAAACCCCTACCTAACTATGTTATGACACTAGTGACAGACGCATTAGCGGAGCATGCTATTCACATTACTGGGAGGGTTCCCTTCTCCTGCTGTACTTATAGGGTGCTGACATCATCCGTGCTTAGATAGGAGAATGTGCATCCTGTACAGTGCTTTCACAGTTGCCAAAAGGGACATCTCCCTCACACAGACTTGCACACACATCAACCCCGCTCACCCACACACACACACACACACACTGAGCATTTGCATGGTTCAAACTCCTACCTACCTATATTATGACACTTGAGGGAGATGCATTAGCAGAGAGTGCTAACCGAATTACTGGGCATCTAGTCTGCACCTGCAGTATTTATAGGGTGCTGACATCTTTATTTCTGCAGAGGTATGTACATCTAGTACTACCTGTCAGGTGGAGGATAGCATATATATGTATTTGCAGCCACCTACATCAGGGTCAGATATGCACATCGCACTGGCAGGTTATGTTCTATACCATGCTTTGTGACCACAGGACCTGTAACACACAACACAACCAGTCCAGAACACCACTCCCACATCCAGGACACACACTTTGCTTCCCTGGGAACAGTGCTGGGATATGCAGGTGTTCACATACACCATTCCAGTTGTTAACATCAGGTACAGGCATATTGTGTGTGGGAACTACTCAGGCCTCTACCACTTTACCCTACAGCCACTACAATTTGTGGGTCCATGTGCTATGGCAGAACCACTCACCACAGCCACATGGGGGAATACATATTGTACCTGTCCATCTGCAACATGGGTACTCACTGTTCCACACCAGAGGTAGACCACCATTGTTGATATCTGACCATACCCACCCAGGCAAGGTTGTCACTGCAAACAAACTGTATTTAGCACAAGCAGACTCTACACTTGTGAAGACTGGGGTGGACGACTTCAAAGGACCCATGCTGGGGGACTATACTGGCCACTCTGCATAATCCTTGACAATTGCATTCTATGAGCATGTGTAAGGTTTGCATTGATCATGCTATCCCACATATACCCATGACTGCTCCACAACAAGACACCTGTCAGGTGTACACCAGCCATATATGAGCCGTCCAACAGACAGAGTGAGCTAATACATTGCAGAGCTGTAGCCCACAGAGGGTGGACATCTGTGAACAGTACCAGCATGACACTTCATTCCCACATAATCATCACAACACAGTGTTGACAGTGGAATTGTCCAGACAATGCAGATAGGGCTCCCCTCAGTCTGTTATTGATGCCCACTTACTGTTAGAGGTCCTCAGCAACCCTCTTCCAGCACACACCAACAACATGGCTGTGGCTTAGCACATTCAAACCCTGGGATCTCCACTGTGTCCCTGCTTGACAGAGGCACAGCTCACTAGCCTCACACATTGCCTTATGTGACCTACTTTACAGTGGCACAGTAGCCTACTGTACTGGGGATGCAGATGGCAAGCACACTCTGACTAAGCTGTCATTCCCTAGGGCAACAAGCCTAGTAGTGACCTCTACACCCATATGTTCAATTGTCAGATGCACAATATTTGTTGTGCTGTTAGACTGTTTGCAGGTCTTTATTGCCATAGCATTCCCTGTTCCTATGAACAACTTGTGTATCTGTGGAAGATGTTTGAATATGAGGGCGATCCACTATATCACTTATGTCTCTGTAGTCATTTACTGTGTGCACTGGGCAGATTGCTGTGTTGTGGTTGGTTCCTGGAATGACACGTACAAATACCAGATATGTGTGGCCAACTGCTAAACAGAGATATGGCCTAATTGTGTGAGCATGCCCAGTTCAGCCTTTCCATGGCATGTTGTCTGACATATGCCTCATTTATCAAAGTGTGCGAGCATGCCCAGTGTGAGCTTTCCATATGTTGAACTCTGAAGTCCACCACATATTTGGGTGTGTGTGAACTTCAACAATATCTCACGTTTATGGTTGTGTGTTGGGTGTCATGTTGTGTACTAACTGGCCAACTGCTTCGTGTCTGCCACAACAGGGATTATACTGTGTCTGCAGGGATTGCATGGGATACTTTGCATACAGTTGTCAACATCCTTTCATAATGACCTAACACTGTAGTACCGTATAGTGTACTGGTTCAGTACTTTCACTGTGGTGGACAGTATCCTGGGCTTTAGTCCTATCACTGCTTGACATCTTCAAAGTGAGCACAACAGACTGTGTAGGGGCCAGTTGTGCACATATGACCATGTTGCATTATGTTCAGATATGGACTACCTACACCAGGCTTGTCCAACATTGGTAGTGTATTCCACAACATAGGTGGACATTGGAAAACACTAGCGATGTTCCCTAGGTCATTTCTGATGCTAGTCACAGAGTGTGTTTGCCCTTCAACACACATTGTAACTGGAGTTTGCCATGACATATGTCATGGTTAGTATACTGTGCCCCCGTCTACCTCTGACATAACAGTGATACCCAGGGTTAACCTACCATCTCCCATCCACTCATTAGGATTCCTCTTGAGTGGTGTCAATAGGTAACTCTCTGGCTAACCTGTACTGGGAGTTTACTCAAGAGTGGGGGTGCCTTCTGTGTTATGGATCATTCTGTACAGCTTGTCCTATGTATGTCAGTGCTGGGGTTCAGGTCTCTCATGTGCATAGCTCACTGCCATTCAGATTGTACAAGGTGCAGCATGTTCATTGATTCCAGCTTGGACATGGCTTCATACATCAGGCACAGCTTGCCTCTGGGTGGGCAGTATGGCAGTGTGTGGAGCTGCAGTTTGTTTACTCAGGCAACACATGGCATCTGTTCATGCTCTTTGCTACTCCTGGTGGGGTACTGTTGTGGACTTTACAGTTGATGGAGGTGTCTGCTGAGGTATATCCCACAGGGGCTATTGTAGTCAATTGTGACGCTGATGAAGGATGACTGCAGAGCCACAGTGACCTCCCCTTATCTACATCTGACAACCTTCATGATTGGGTGGGTATATGGTATGTTTCTGCGAACACTACAGCCACATGTTTGTCCAATGCAGGATATCTATCACCTTGTGTCCCCAGGTCTCTCATTACATGTTAGGTACATAATGGGTTAACACCTGTGTGGTAATTTGTGGGCACTTACTGTATATCCACGGTGGTTGTCTATACACAGTTCTGCAATTAGCTTGCTGACATGGCTATGGCTCCAGTTGTCTGTTTCTGTGTGGCCCTTTTGTGGGTTGCTTGTGTCAGCTGGGGGTCGGATATGGTGGGCAGTTTGTACTCCTCTGCATACATGTTCAGTCACAGTCCTTCCATGTTGGCCTGTACCTATGGGACATATATACGGAACGGGGGAGGTCCCAGGACCAAGCCTTGTGGGATGCCACTCATATCTGCTTTGTAGTCTGACATGGATGCAGCATGTCTGACCATGTCAGTTCTGTCCTTGGTCTGGTTTGAAGCCCCTCTACTGACATAGGGGTTTATATTTAAGCTGGTGAACATATCCATACTGAACTCGTAGGGTATTGTCTGGAAGCATATGCACGGTCCAGCTATGCTGTGTGGCCACATTGCCCTCATCAATGACCTTAATGACTGTTTCAAATGGGCCAAACATGTTTAGGGGCAGGATCTGCAGTTACGACAGCCACACTGGGTAGGGTCCGGTGTCAGTAGGTCCACGATAGCTTTATGTCTGCGGTACATACTGATCCTTTCCATAGCTGTGCAGACCAAGCTTGTCAGGATCCTGGGGTGGTAGTTTGCAGTATCCATTCAGGCAACACCTTTGTTGTGAAGGACCACTGTTGTTGTACACTGCTCTTTGGGTACATATCCTGTGGAAAGGCTGACATTGGGCAGTAGTGTGATTTGGCATTCCATTATTCTTGGAGTCCATGTTGGCCTCAGCCCAGGACACCATCACATACCTTTGCTGCTGTGTGTTTTGCTTTGCAGATGATGGCTGTTACCTCAGCATCTGCAATGTCAGGGGACCAGCAGTCTGCTGGGATAGATATTTTGCATTCTGGGGGGGGGGGGGTTTGCACTGAACCTGTCAGATTGTATGTTGGCAATATGTGTGTGTGTTTGGTATGTTGTTTGTAATATCTGTGTGATTCGGAGCATATCTGTGAATTCCCAACATAGTTCCTACCATCAGTTAAGTAAGCCTTGTGATTATCCTTAGTGTCCTGTACAATTTGTATCTTCATAGGTTCATAGGTTCATACTAGGCTATCCACCCTAGGGCATTAGTAAGTCTAGCCAGAGTGTGTGTGTCTTTCGCCGCCCCTTGCTATGTGACTATTATGGCCATTTATGATTTTCTTTACTGTGCCTCTGTCTGGACATGACACAGTGAAGACCCCCAGTGTACATGTACGATCATCCATCCACTTGGCAATATTCCTGTTGAGGGGTGTCAGTGAGGGGCTCTGCCTAACATGGATTGGGATCCTGTTTCTGGGTGTGGGGAGCCTCTGGGTTATGTATCTGTCCCTCCAGCACATCCTATTTCATTATGTGTTGAGGCTGACATCTGTCACTCTCACAGCTCCAATGGCTTTGATTTCCTGTGGTGGAGCATGTCCATTACTCCTGTGTTGGACATGGCCTTGTACAACAGACATACAATGCCTCTGTGTAGGCAGTCTGTGACTGCATTCAGCTGGGGTGTCTACAGCCAGGCAGCATATGACATATATTTGACACCCTTTATCCTCTTGGTGGGGTACCTTTGAGGTCTTCCTAACCGCTGCAGATGTCAGGTACAGTACATCCCATATGAGTCATTGTACTAGATTATGGGTCTGATAAGGGAACAGTACAGGGGCACAGTGACCTCTGTTGATGTAGATGTGAATCCTTTCATGATACGGTGTCCAATATAGACAGTCTTCCTAGCCACATTGGCATTGTGAGTGTCACATGACAGGTTACTGTCGACTTGTGTCCCTAGGTCCCTGATTACTCCTTGCATACATAATGGTTTACCACCTATGTGGTAATTTGTGAGTACCTTCACTGGTATTTGGTGGGACATTCATACTGTCCAGTGTCTTCAGGATGTCTGGGTGGGGTTCCTGTGTGTGAGAGTATGGTCTGTCGCATGCTACAGACTGTACAGCAGTTTTGACTACACTTAGGTGCACATGGGTGGGCTCCGCTGCTTCGTGCATTGTCAGTTACCTGGCCGTATGGGTGTCTGTGCTGCATATGGATACTCCCCCTCCTTTGATGTTTTGGTCCAGGTGTTGGAGCCATAACGCATGATATGTGGTATAACCTGGTAGTGCTGGTGTGCTATCAGTTGGCTTGCAGCAGGCTTCTGTCACTGCACAGACATCGATGTTCTCCATACTGGGAAGTGCCTCAGGTGCATGAATATTGCAGTTTACACATCTGGCATTGGTCAGCATTAACCTTATGTTTCTTACCACTTATGTTTTCTAGGGTGGTGGGTTAGTCTTTTTGGCCTTGCCTACGTACGGCTCTATGGAGGTGGCAAAGGCCTTATCCAGTATCCAGATGCCCAGGGGTAACAGGTGCAAGCCATCCCTGGAACAGCAGCATGGCTTGTCATGCATGACATCTCAAGCAGACAGACTTTAGACCCTCTTGGACTGACAGCTGCAACTGTGCCACCTGTTAAAGCTGATCATTCTGTGTTTGTACTGTGGCATAATTCTTGGTGAGGGTTGGATGCTGCAAACGGCCAGTGTCATACCGGCCTGGAGTACATACTCAGAGAGCTCATCCATGTCTCTTTTCATGTAGTCCAGGGAGGTACATCTTAGGTCATTCACACCAGCATGGACAATGAGTGCATCATATTTCTGCTTGCTTTGGGGTGACCTGCGTACTTATGTTATGTGGCATATTGTGGCAGCCTACAGGCAGCTTACTGTACCCTTTCCCTTGTTCAGTCTGGTGAGTGGGACAGCAGTGTGTCTGCCTATACAGACACCTATTACAACTGTATCAGGCATGTTGTTTCTCCTTCTGGCCTGTAACTGTTTGGCACACCAGCTTTGTGTACTATGTGTTGCATGTGCTATGTTTGGAGGTTGTGATTGCTTGGGATCTGCTTTGGAGGCCTCTGTTGGTGTGGTGTGTTTGTAATTAGGGCCTCCGGGAATGTTTTTCTGTGTTTATGTGTTTGGTTTACAGTTGTGATAGGTCTATGTGGGACTGGGTTTGTGGTGTATGTGGTTACCTTCTCCTCCTGACTAGTTTTGACAGTACTGAGTTGGGGGAGCTCAGCCTCCGGTTTGGATAAATGGTTGCATCTCTCACATATATTTGTATTTATTGGGGGGAGTTGTGGGATGTCTGTGTACTTGGGGCAGGTGTCACATTGCCTCTGGATTCACAGATTCTACTTGTTGTGGTTGGCCTTAGTGGATTGAATGTGTGGACATATTTTATTGCCATACTACTGATCAGTGATTACTTCCCTTTTTATGTTTGCTCTATCATGTAGTAGCTTCCTCATTCTCTTGCATGGTTTGGTAATGGCTGGAGTCCAGCATGCCAGATGCCTGCGTGTATGGCATTGTGCCTTGTTGTTATTTGTGATTGCATAATCCAAGCATTCCTGGCTGTGTTCATGGAATGCCTGTATAACAAGTTCTGCGGTGTGTCCCATATTCTGCACCTGCACAGGGCCTTTCGTGGATTCCACATCAGTTTGGAGGGGTGCAACCTATGCTTTACACATGTTTTTCACTGTGGTTTTCTGTCCAGGGACTGTGGTCAGGATGTGTATATCCAGTGTGATTACTCTATGGTCTGGTCTTGCCAGTGAGGGATACACTTCTCATCTTGCCATCCAGTACACATGTTGATGTTTATCACATCCAGTATGCTTACCCCTCTTGTGGGAGTGGTACATTATTCCTGGGCATTTTGGTTTATGGATTCTGGGTACTTTTCTCCTACTGTGTTGGTGCTAGTATAATGCTACCAGTGTATGTCTGGGTATTTTCAGTAAAGCAATATAATGTGGTTTGGGGGGCTTGATATATTCATGTATTCCAACATAGGCCAGGTGCAGTTCCTGGTATTAGGACAGTAGTCTGTAGCAGGCTATATACTGGGAGGCGGTTCTATTACAGGACTGATATCAACATTCTCCATACTGTGTGCGTTTACACTGCACGCATCTTGCTGTTTAGACTTCTGGCATTGGGTAGCATTACATCTAGGTTCCTATCCCTTGTGGTACCTATGAAGGTGGGTTTGTGTTTTGAGACTTACCTATTCAGGGCATGCTGTGGGTACTGACAGCCTTTGCCAGTATCCATGGGGCCTGGACTGATAGGTGCACGCCACCCCTAGCAGGTGGTGCATCATGTCATGCTCAGCATGTCTTCCCAGGCTGAAACACATTGGCTCCCCTTTGACTAACTGCATTACTTCAGCCAGTTATTGCAATTGATCATCCCATCGTCATTTTGTGGCTTCATGCTTGGTGAGGGTGGATGTTAGTCATGGTGTTACATTACTTAGCACATGGCATTCATGCCTCAGGTGGTGCTGCAGGGCTGCCTCTGTCGGATGCACATATTACACTCCCTGTACATGTTTGTGAGCAGGTCATGTCATTTTAGGCATCCCTGTTATTATTTGAGTGAGTCAGAGGGGGTATCATTCCCAGGGTTCCTACTGAGCCAGTGTATGTGCTATGCGTTGCCTCTTTGCCAAGGCCAGGGCATACTGGGCATGCCTCCTTCTGCCTACTGGGGCAGGCTCAGGTTGTTCCTCCTCCGAGTCACGCTCTGCCTATGATGGCCTTGGCAATGGTGGGGGGCTGTTTGGCCCAGCCCTATGCTGGTCCTGCTGCAGCTGTTTTCGCAAGATCATATTATGTAGTATAGCACATACCATGACAATTTGGGTACATGTAGTTGGTGAGTACTGCAAGGCTCCACCAGATGTGTCCAGACACCGGAACCGTGACTTGAGCAGCCCAAACACTTGCTCTATTACATTACGTGTTTGTGCATGTGCCTCATTATGGCGTTCCTGTTCAGATGTGTGTGTGTTTCTGATGGTCAGCCATGGCTCCAGTGCATAACCTGCATCCCCCACTAGGTGTCCATGTGGGATGTCCCCATTGGCAAATGTCTGGTAAAGCTGCGTCAAATGCCAGATGTGGGAATCATGGTAGCTCCCAGGGCAGCCAGCACACACATTCATTATTATGCCATGGGCATCACACATGACCTGGCAGTTGATGGAGGGGAAGCCCTTGCGGTTAATGTAGGCCCTACCCCGCTTACCGGCTGGTGCTTTGATGCATATGTGCGTGCAGTCTATTGCACCCGCTACCTCAGGGTATTCCACTATTTGCTGGAAGAGACACATATTGCTGGCCAATACCTCACGGGCATTGGGGAAATATACATGATCACCGACATGTGCTGACATGGCATCCAGGAACTGGTGCAGTACCCTGGAGGCTGATGCCTGTGATATCCCCATCATATCACCAGTTGGTCTTTGGAAGGTACCTGTTGCTAGTATTCTTAGGCCAACACATACCTTGGTTTCCACTGGGATGGGTTCCCCTCTGTTGTTTCTGTGTGAGGCGTGGCCTGCACAGCTCGACTATTTGCTGCAGGAGCTCTCTGTCCACTCTATAGCGCTCTACTATCTCCAGCTCATGTAACCCATGGTAGGTGACCCTGGGCCTGTACACTCTTCTCCATCTCCTCACTGTGGGTTGTCTGGCACCATCTGCATTGTCACCACCCTCAGCAAGTCGCCTATGTCTCATTATGACAGCTATGGCAGCCCCTAACATTTCTGCTCTGAGTTCAGCTTTTTCAGTTTTCACTTCTAATAGCTTACTCCTGTCTTGCAGTGTCTCTTGTGAGAAACATCCTGCACTGCTGTTTGCAGAGTTTTAAGTGCTGGGCTGGGCTACTATTCTGCCTGTGTAATTGCCTGCTTCTAATTGTTTTCACCTGCTAGCTCCAGCAGTATTCCCTGCTAGCTTCCTACTAATTCTGTTGCTTCCTTTTTCCTTTCTGTTTCCTCAGGGGGGAGCAGCGTGCATACCAGCAGAAACACGCTCACAGTGGCTTACATGCGCGCACACAAGCTTACACGGTTCAGGATCTGCCTATTTGGGTTAAAACGCGCGCACACCAGTGCAAACAGTCTTTCAAGTCTGCCAACAGGCTCCCACATGCTCAGTCTGCCCTACACGCGTGCACACTAGTGTAAACAGTCTTCAAAGTCTACCAACACGCTCCCACATGCTCAGTCTGCCTTACACGTGCGCACACTGCCCTACTTGCGCTTCATGGCGCGCACACGTGCTCATGCACGACCAGCAAGAAACTTTGGTGTAGGTAACAGTGTACACCTTCCATTTCTTGACTTTCCCGTGCTTATCTTGTGGCACTCCTCTTTCCCTGATCTGTGTCTGTCATCTGTCATGTTACACTGACCTCCAATGAACTGCATTTCTTTCTACCATTCCCTCCTGTGATGTCACCTATCTCCTACTCTATTCCTCCCCCTTATGTATCTCTTACACTACTCAGACTGTGCTCATTTGCTATGTGACTGTGAGATTCAGTATCCTAACCCTCATTTACATGAGATTTCCTACTAATGCTTAGTTACATGTCTTAGACTCAGCTTCCCCCCTTAGCAACCACTACATGGTGGCCATGTTGTTTTTGGTCTGCTGGTCCCTGCATTGTCATTCCATGTATTGCATAAAACCCACATTTGTGGGTTTATAACCTTCATTTTTATGTTTTATACAGTGCAGCCCGTTTGCATCGGGTGACCTTGCCAATGGCCACATATTTGGCCATTGGCATGCTGCCTGACACATAAGCACCCTTTATTTGGAGCTGACATGACTCCGTTGTGATTTTTGCAGAAACGTACTCAGTTGTCAACTGAGTACATTTCTGCAGCTAAAACGTCTCTTACACGGGCTGGTTTCTGCTTCGTGAATCGCTAATATACCTCATTTGCATACCTTTCGGCTGCAAGTGAGGTATTTAGCATATCCATGCCCAGTCCATGTAAGAGACGTTTTAGCTGGTCTCTTACACGGAGTTTCGGGCTGTTCCTGGATCGCGAGGCTTGCATGGAGTGTTACACGTCTCTTACACTCCGTGCAAGCCTTCGTGAATCCTGACCAAAATCTTTTAATATGCTTATATTTTGTGTTGGCTAAATATTTATTATATTTATTTGCTGCATTTAAAAGAATGTTATTTCAAGTTTGCTGGTGTTGTGCTATTTTAATTCAGTTTTTGCTGCTTGAGGGTTTGATTGTCATATGGTTAGGGTAATTAAGTATTTAAACTGTTTTAAACTGATTTTACACTGTCCTGATGAAGTTTTTTTTTTAATGTGGATTAAAAATGAAAGCACTTAATATTAAATTTTTTTGACTACTGCTTTCTATTTTTGCTTTTGGTTTAATGGTAGCTGTTTGGTTGGAGTTTTAACTCTGAGTCTCTGCAGGCTGGCATTTGGATTTGTTAGTAAACTTCCATTACATGTCAAGCAGAGTAGCACCCCTGCCACCTTCAAGGTCAACCTAGATAATTAGTTGGGCAGTCTCAAATTCTTCCCTGGTCTATCTTGTCCTGTCCTCCTTGAAGCTAGAGGTAACTTCTTAATCGAAAGTTTTGGCTAGGGTTGTAATGGTCTGCAGACTGCCTAGTACTTACCTATGAACCTATAAGCTTGTTTTGAGGAATAGACAGTTTTGGGAACTGTCCAGGGTGCAACTCTCCCTAACTGCTGCTCCAAGTCCCAAACTATACGAGTTACTTGTTGTTTATAGTTCTCCCAGCCATCTTGGTTTTGTTGTAGCTATCTTATTTTGTGCTGCTGCTCAAATGTTGCGAAGCAGATCCAGTATCTATATTACCTCCATTGAAACAGATATAGGCCTGGATACTGCTTTTCTGTACTCCTTGATCTCCTTTTCATTGTAAGAGGTCAGGGTTTTTATTTGACCCATGACGGTTACAGATTGGGATACTAGTGTTGTTAGACTGTCACTCTTGTAATTCAGAGATGTTGCAGGTGTGCCATGCATGAGACCAGATAATTATACACCATGAACATCCCTTCCTCATAGTTCTAAATGGACACCTCAGTGAATAATGAGGTGGTTCAAAGCATCACAGCAGTATTCAGAAAAACTTAGCAACTACCGTAGCATAAATAGCTCCATTTGCTGGTGAAATAGATTGGTAGAACTTGTGGTTTATGCACTGGAGCTTCTAGAATTTGGAATTATCCAATGACCATAATGATTTCAGACCCCTTAACCATTCCCTTTAACCATAAACTGTGGATATATACTCAATAATTACCTTTTGGTTCCACTTATCTGTTGGGGGAGTGGGGATTTTAGAGAGTGTTACTAGTTGCACATCTACATTGTTTTAAGCCCATTCATATAGTGTGTACTACATTTCCAAAACGACAAAGCATACAGCTGTATGCCACTCACAGACATTGAAGATAAACTGTTGTGCTTCAACATCTAAAATTAAAAAAATATATATATTGCTTGGATCAAATCTTTGAAAGATGATGTGCTGCCAGACAATTTAGCCTTAAACTGTGTTAAGACTACTGAGTGACTAGCAGAGATACCATATGCAGAAGCCAGGCGGCCACTGTTCTTTGGGATAGCTTATGGTATGGATGGAGAACTGGGAAGATGTCTTGGTGTCCTAAATTAACTGAGGAGTGCCAGATAGAATGTAGTATTTACTGGAGAAAGATGATTATTTCAATAAAACATAAACAGAAGATGAAAGACACATCTATATATAGTGCTGGGATGAAATGTGTGCATCTCGGCATATGAAATTGAAAATTACAGTAAATAAAAAGAAATAAGAAAATATAAACAAAGAAATTAAAAGGAAGACGGAGAAGAAGAAAAAGAAATGGAAAAAATAGGGAAAATCAGAATGGCTAACATCTCTTGAAGCACACACTGTCACAAAAAGCAACAAATATAGCAGAGAACTGCAAAACAAGAAGCAGAAAGCTAAGTAAGTGAAAAGAAAAATACAAAGAGTTGTTGGGCTGGATTCAGGCAAAAAAGCACAGTGTAGCCTGGAGCTAATTAACAATATAATATGAGTGATATTGTGTAATGGATGCAAAATAATGAAAGAATTTAGTGGTGAAAATTCCCAAAGATCACATGACTGATACTGTGCAACAATAGTCATGTGTCCTAATGACTTCAGTAGCAGTACTGTGCATGTATACATTTGTGACAATGTGCATTCATATGAGTGTAGACAGACTTCAATAAGCACATATGAGTACTCAGATAAGGACTACACAGAAAAGTCCCTACCAATGTTTTACTATAATTGAGAAGGAAATGGGTGTATAGGAGAGTTTAAAAGAGGGAAGAACAAACAGAAAATCACACAAAAGGACAAAGGGAAAGGTAGACTGTGATGAGGGTGGGCAAGCAAAGGTATATTTTTATTGGGGATAGATACCAATTTTTTATTTTTTCAAGAAAAGTAGAGAAAGAGAGAGAGAGAGAGAGAGAAAGTAGCAAGGAGAAGGTGTGGGAATGAAATAAAGAATATGAATGGTAGACAGGCAAACAAACAAACAAAAAGATAGGCAAAGGCCAAGAGGGGAGGTGCTAACATAAATGGGGAAACACAAAGCAGAGACTCAGAGAGAGAGTGGGAGGATAATTAGTGATGGGGATTACATACTAGGGAAGGAGTTGACACACTAGAAAAGCAAACACCATGATGGGCGGCAGGGAGGTTGACAGCTGATTACTATACAGCTCAAAGCAGCACCCTGTCAAAGGACAGCCATTTCTGTGATCATCCTCATGGCTTAGCCCAACTACTGATGGCTCACTGGTCAGGGCCAGGCAAACATGTGACTCTGTCAAAAAAGAGCACCAAGCAAACGTGTGGGTACATAAAACATTCTCAAGATACTTACTGGTTCTAGAGAATTTCTGTCTACATACTAACCAAAAATCACTGCTTGCACTGATTAATTCATATGATTTGGGCAAAATGTCATTAAGATGCCAAAGGTTGCTTATGAAACTGGGCAATTCCAATACCAGAGCAAGTCATGATTTGGCTGACATGTTGTTTGGAAACCCAATACGTGACTAGATGCAATTTGATACAGAAGACTTTGCTACTTATGTGCAGACCATCATGGGAAATCAACAAATAGCTATAAAATGGCTTGGAGAAACAAACATGACGATAAGTTGCAAAGATTCATTAAATATATATGGAGTGGATAGCCTAACTATGGACACAGTTAAGGGATCTGTTGTATAAATTCTACACCATGAGAGCACCATTGAATGAACATGATGGTTTGCTGCTGCACTGTGATAGGATAGTTGCACCTTCGTCACAATGCTTAAGTAAATGAATGAAGGGCACTAAGGTCTACCCGAATGTTGTGAAAAAGCCAAGATGTCTGTATGATGGCCTAATATCAACACACTGACTTTGCAAAGCTTATGACAAGATGGCAGTTTTTCAAAATACATAAACCATTCCAAATGAGAAAACCATTACTACAAACCACTTTACTCATTACTTGCTGTCTTTACTACAAGGTCCTTGGCAGAAAATAGCTGCAGATCTATGTGTGTTTGAAGGAAAGAACTACCTTGTAATTGTGGACTATTAATCTCAAGATATAGAAATATTGCATATACCAACCACAACTAACCAACACATTATTGTCAGATTTCAAGCAATATTTACCAGATATGGCAGGCCTATCAAATTAATCATAGGCAATGGTACACAGTTTGTATCCATAGACATTCAACAGTTTCCTGATGACTATAGCTTCATATATTGTATGTCAAGTCTTCATTATCCCTAGTCCAGTGGAGCTGAAGAGAAAATGGTACAAACTGCTAAAAAGATTCTTCATAAGCCCAATTCTCACAAAACTCTTTTATCTTACCCTGATGCTCTACACCATTCTGCTGGAGTAAGCCCTCACAGTTAGTGCTTGGAATGAGTGACCAGATAAGATATCTGTGCTGTAATCCAAACTTGAATCAAAGAAGACTCCATTTGAATCTGTCAACAAAAAAGCTAAGATTATTGCACTCATTTTTATGACAGGTGATATTCCACCCAAACTCGGCCTACTTTTCAACCAGACCAAACAGTGTGCGTAAAGCTTAATGGGAAGAAAAAAGTGGGAAAAAAGAATGAACTATGGCCCTACATGGTGTAAATGAATAAAGGTGCTGTTGTGGAACATAACAAGAGACATATTCAGGATGTTCCTGAGGAGTCTCGATGTGAAAGTGGCAAATCGGAGAGCCATATCCATGTGTTTGAACCAATAATGACAACGCCCTTAGACAACCAAATTATTCCAATTTCATGAAAAATGCTATCTCAATCATTTAAAATAAAATTGGATGTTTCACATCCAAAATGCATTACAAAGACACTCAAGAGCATCTCAAGCCTAAAATGTGACTGTTTCAAATGTTTACATGACTGGTCCAATGACAGACACCATAAAAAATTTCAGAAAGTTATAAATATTAGCCAAACAATCTTTCTTCTACAGTTTATTGTCTTGTGTGAGTGGCTAGCTATGTATAGTAATATTCTCAGTTTAATACAACTGTTCTTCACCTTTACCTGCTTCTGCCATGTTAAATGACATGTTTCACTGATTTTTACCAATAGAATAAAACATCCAATGGACACACCCTGAAAATTTTTGCCAAAGCATTTTTGTAGGAGGCAACCAACCACCTTATAGGGGACTTTGCTCCTCCAGCAGACATCCTTCTTACATAAATGTCCTAACTCCTTAGTCACACAACAATGGGGGATTAATTAAAACATTAAAAGTACATAGTGGTCTCACACAGTGATCCTGTTGTGCCTATTCGAGTCGATAACCTTTTGACATACATTGAAAAAATTAAAAATGAGGTAAAGACACACAAAGAAAGCAAGCTCAACAGAGTGTAGGACAACACCTTTAGCTGCTACGCTAATGACAGTGTTATGTATATTATTAGGGTCCTTTAAAATGAATCTTTCTTTTATAGGCAATTTGTCAAAATGGCTTTATTAATATTAATATTAATATTAATATTAATATTTAGTACATATGTTTCACAATTCTGCGTGAGAGATCAGGAGCATTGCTAGAATATTTTGTCAAATCACAATTACAGCCACATTTATAGCTAGTTTTGAATTAAAGCTTCTTTTAAATATAACCAGCTTAATAAAACAGTATAATAAAATCACAAGTTGCATTAGGAAATATTTCAGGTCAAGAGATCTTGATCTAGTGAAGACCTTGTGTTTCATTACTATGTCCCAAACTTGAATATGGCAATACTCTTTTGTCTTTGTGGCACAAAGATTAACTATCAGACATTGTCAGTGTACAGAGAAAATGCATGTCCTACCTGGACTTTGTTAGGATAGATTTGGTAAGTTAAGTTTCTATTCATTTGAATACAGGTAAAGATGAGGTGGCATTATTTAGGTCTTCAGGGCTTCAAAAATCACTGTTTATGTGAATGTCTAGGTCTTAAATGTAAAACTGAACTGCAAATAACACTTCTAAGAATGTATTCACAAAACAACAGTACTGTAATTTGATTCTTAGCATGGGTAGTTGAACAGTGGATCTGATTATCTGTCAAGTTTAAAAACATCAAATACCTGGATTTCTTTAAGGAAGCCTTGGACACTTTTATTGATGAAGTATGTTCTGAATATCAGGCAAGCTATAAGGCTATAAGCCTGTGTTGGTATCCTTACTCGCTGTATATATGATACCAACTTCATTATAATCAGAGAGCTCTGATAATAACACTTTGAAGAACACACAGCTTTACTTGTTCTATGTATTGGCAATTAAACAGAGTGAAAGAGACAAGGAAAAAGGAGAGGAGCTTTGAAAGCTGCAATAAACTTAATTCTGGCAGATGTGTCTTTGAAGTAAATGGAGGTTTAGCTGCTCCAATGCACTACAAGATAGAGAGAAAAACAAAGAAAGAATGAAAGAAAAAAGAAATAAAGAAAAAAAAGAAAAGAAACTGCATTAGCACAAAGTGTTTACAACTTTGAAAGCTGAAACCTGTAAGAACCATGTACATGCATGCAAACCCACGCAAACAAGGTTACTGTGGCAAGCTAATTACAACATAAGCAGGTGAACTGCATGCTAATCAAACAATCCAACATGGTGGAGCTCTTCAACCAGGTGTAAAGCATCTGTGTAGACTCCATACTGTTTTTTTTCCTGCAAATTCCAAAACTTTTGGAATTATACACCCACAGAAAGGAGTCTACATGGACAGAATGTTAGAGACTGCTGTTGCTTTAATTCATTTGTATGTGCTACAGGATGAAGCCAATGCTGCTGCTGCTGCCAATAGGCCTAGGCCAAGAAGGAGAAGAGTTTTTATGTCCCTTTTAACTTTTCACAAGCTACATGATGTGGAAATTGAAGACCACTGCAGGGTGGACAGTGACACACTACAGGAACTCTGCAACCTCTGCCATCCTCAACTCAGACCCAGAGCCAAAGCCAGTGGAGGGGAACCCATCCCAGTGGAGACAAAATTATGTGTAGCCCTTTGAATCTTAGCTACAGGTGTTTTTCAGAGACAACAGGGGATATGTTGGGGGTGTCACAGGTATCAGCATCCTCTACCAGTTCCTGAATGCTATGCTCCAACATGCCAGTGACCACATATATTTTCCCTGTAGTTCTGAGGACAGGGCCAGAAATATGCAGGAGTTCTACCATGTAGCACACTACCCTGAAGTACTGGGTGCCATAGATTGCACACATAAATAAATTAAGGCACCACCTAGGGAATAGGGTGGGCTCTACATGAACAGAAAGGGCTACCACTCTGTCAACTGCCAAGTCATGTGTAATGCCAAGGGAATCATCTTGAACATGTGTGGTGGCAACCCTAGAAGTTACCACAACTCACATATCTGACGCACCTCTCAACTGTATTGGGACTGTGGCTGATGGCACCCATCAGAAATGCACACACACCATTGAAAGAACACCATAATGAGGCACATGTTCAAGCTAGAAATATCACAGAGTATGTGTTTGGGCTGCTGAAGTCGCAGTTCCAGTGCCCAGATACATCTGGGGGAGCCCTGCAATACAATTTTTGTTCATGTACAGATATATTCACACTATGTGCCATGCTACACAACATAATCCTGAGGAAATAGCTTCAGCAAGATCAGCAAGGAGAAGGGCCACACATCCCACCACCAAGGCCAAGCTCACCATAGTCACAGGCATATGAGGATTCAGAGGGGGATCCACCAACTGATTTGGGTGTAGGCAGACGTAGGCATGCTCAGTATGCCCTTGCATTGGCTAAGAGACAACCTATAACACACTCACTCATCACCTAGGGGCCTTAAACCTTCCTCCTACTCAAATACATACAGTAACATTCATGTCAGGCAACTCACACCTTTACCTCCCCATGTACTGGCTGTGTGCTGCTTGCATCAGATAGAGTCAGCCTGAACTAAAACTGTGGCAACTGCTGCATTTACAGGGGAAGTCCTAAACATGGAGTGCACTGTTTAATATATGAATGCGTGGCATATCCTTGTATTTCATTACTTGTCCCACTAAGCAAGTAAAAGGTGATCGATTTGTACAGAAATTACTTTAACATGTGACAGCAGAGACTTATTTGACTTATATGTGTCTATTACTAAGTAGTAGGCCTCAGGCATCAAAGATTCACACAGTCATACCTCTCAAAGTATTGATGATCACTGCATGCCCTCAGTTTAGCACCATATGTTTGTACTGAAAAATCATTAAAGAAAGAAGTTAGAAAGTAATGAACACATTGCAGTTTCTGACTTCACAACCCTCACAAGTTCATTCACTATAAAGTTAGGAAATTTTGATGCTATCAACTGTCTAACTTTTCAAGGCCAATATAAGTCAAAGGTACAATTACCAGTTCAACACCCCAAATGCAACTATACTAAGCACAAAATTAGCTATCCACCCTGACCACCAGACACAAAATGCATGTATTCCTGAATAAAAAAGATAGAAAACAGTGATATGGCACAGTTATCCTCACTTGAACAGGGTGTTGTGTGTGGGTGGAGGAAGCCTAGGCTGACCAAAAAGGTTAGTGGGTGTGTGTGAGTAAGAAAGAGAAGGAGGAAGACATTTGGATAAACTAACAAATGACCAGTGAGAAAAAATGAGTAACTGATGTGTGTGTGTGTGTCTGTAGGGGTCCTCCTGTTGAAACAGGTGTGTGAGTGTCTGCATGAACACAGCCAAGCTCTATGCTGACTGTATGTCTTGGTATGATGGAGAGATGTGAGCCATACATGGTAGAGATGTCAGTTCATTGCTGTCATCCCCGACCATGAGAACTGACTCTATCAGGAATTGCACTGGCACATCCACGCTCATGGTCAGATGCACTTCTACTACCTGAACATGACCAATGTCTGCTGGACAAGCTTCCTTCACTGGGATAGCCAGAACCTCGACCCCATGGCCTGCCATATCTGGGTGTGGGCAGAACACTCACTGATGGAGCAGTGGAAGTACTGACACTATGGGAGCATGACTGGATACTGCCACATTGGCTGACAGCAGATGATGTGGCTGATCTATGCCCACGAAGATGCTGTTACCCTCCCAGCAGACCTTCCATCACCGATGCTTGTTTCATGACAGATACCACTCAGTCCATCACAGCCACCCCTCATTCCTTGTCATTCATCCGATCCATTTAATCAGCAACACAGTGGTGGCAGTCATGCATGTCAGACTATGCCACATCTACAACCCTTAGCATTTGTCTACAGCACCTATGGGAATGTTCCTGTGCATCCATGATGGCCCTAAACATAAACTGAGTGGCATGGGAAGAGACACCTGCACCGGGTGATGGAAGAGGGATAGCAGGCCCCCTCTGGGCACCCCATCAACCGTCCTGTGTGACACTTCGCACACACTTTGGCTATGGCCAGAGTCAACAGGCACTGAAACTGTAGTAGCCACAGTTCTCTGATCAATATCCTTGCCCTCCACCTGTAAAATATCTGCAGGCTCACTGGAATAGGTAGGCATAGGCCTATTGGCTGTGTCCAGTGGAATTGCAGGGGATGGCTGTATGTCAACCTCAGTGTCAAATTCAATCTCTGCACCCCCCCCCCCAACTGTGCCTCATTATCATCAGAGTCTGCTCAAACAAACTATAGTCAAATATATGCTAAAAAATAATAGTGCTGCCACTATTATGGACAGTACAGCAATGCAAACAACAGGCCTGACATCAACAGAACACACTAAAATATTTCTTTAAATTGCTCAGCAGTAGTGACACAAAAATGCTTGACTTACGATCTGCCGATGAGATACTCCTCTGCAATCCAGACAGTCCTGGAAGAAATTAAGTAAGAGGTAAGGGCAACATCATCACAATTAATGGTAACACAGGGGATAATAAGTTTACCCCTTTATATGTCTATTAACTATACTTTTAACAAGAACATGGCTGACAACTCCAACCTAAGCTAAAAACTGTAGCAATCTTCAACTCTCCTCCAAAAAAAAAAGACATGTGACATAGAAGTAACTTATTGATTTCAGTTGTTTTACTATACAACAGTCTTCAGCTGTTGAGATACCAAAGCCTACCTGGAAGATCCTCCTGAGATGTGCTTGCTGTCTCTGAATCTGTTATCTCATGGAAGCTGTCTGGATCCCTGATATTGGCTAAGAACTAAAACTGTGGCAACTGCTGCATTTACAAGGGAAGTCCTGAACCTGGAGTGTATTGTTTAATATATGAGTGTTGGTGGTGGTTCCCTAGCAGACCCTCCTCCTGGTAACCATCTGGTCACGACCCACTGAAGCTGATCTTCTCAGTGCAGATGTGATCATGTCAGTGACCCTGTGGTGAACCTACTCATATATCCTGCCATGGCAACCCAACAGCATTCACATCATCAACTATCTGGTGCCATATTTGCATCCTGCGTGACTTATCTCCTCGTCACCTTTCCAGGAGAAAAACAGCATGATGTCTAAAGGCATCCACTATGACCTGGTTCTCAGCATCGGTAAAGGGGAGTCTCCAAGGATTGACACACCTGGGTTGCACACTTCTAGGTATTCTAAAAGACAACAGAAGAATAATACACATAAGTATCACATAATTAAAAAATAACTGTTACCAGATAAACAGGAAAGTTAGCCAGTCAGTATTACCTCAATATAGAAACATAAAACAGTGTAGGATTTACTAACAGGCAGGATGCAAAGCAAGGAGAGTAAGAAGAGTCTATTTTTTGGGGGGGCAGTATTTGTGTGGTGCAGCGTGTAGTGCAATCACAATAATGGAGGAAATTAATGCTGGGTTTGGCTGTACTTATCTAATTTGTGCAAAGCACGGAAGTGAGTAAACTGGATGACTGGACCCTGCCAAGCAGCAGACAGGACCCAGACAGCCAAAAAGAGAAGCCAGATGCATTCAATTAATAGTATTGGGCATTGCTCAAACTCACTAAGCGGTGTTGCATGATGGTTAGAAGCGAGACCTTATGAATGGTTAGTGAATAGGGAATGTCATGTAGCAAGTTCTGTGGCAGCAGGTGTAAGTATAGGGCTGGAGTACAGATGGTCCTGGGTTCTAGTACAGGGTGTGCAACTTTGTGCTACTGTTGTGACAATGCAGTTTGTAGCAATGAGCTGCAACACAGACAAGTGTTATTTCAAACTTCTTGTCGCAACAGGTATAAGTGTAGGACAACCATACACATATTTCTGGGTTCCTAACGCTGGATACTCCATGCACTTTTACTGTTGTTCCACTTCCTGTTATAGTGACTCTCACTTATAACACTTGAGATAGTGGGGCTGATATTAATTATATGTATGAGGGCTGAGACAGTAGTATTGTGTTAGTTATTTAATTATCTATGTATTATCACATTTATTATCAGATGTATGACTGTGGGTATACTGTACTATATTCCTGTAAATATAATTCTATTGTCTGGGCTCGCATGACCTTCACATTTGCCTAACACACACACACACACACACACACACACACACACACACACACACACACACACACACACACACAACTGCCTGTACATCCAATAACCTTGGAATTTTAATTGCAATTATTTAATACCTCACTGCTGCCTTACAACTTACTTCTTACCATCATGCAAACATGTTGCTCTGGGGTGTGCACTGCCAAGCAATGCATTTGCACGATGGTAAGTGGAGTGAAACAATTTTAAACAGTGTGAGCACTCCAGTAACCATGATAACTGGAATTGGCAGGAAAGTTTCAGTCACCATTGCTCCAGATCTGCGACGGACATGGCAGGCATTTGTGGAGAAGGTGCTAGGTTTAGAGCACAGAGGTGGAGTATCCAGGAGTCCAAGACTTTTATTTGACTCCTAGTTAAGAACCACAGTGACAGGCTTCTGCAGGGGGACTATTCTGCTCCCAGTATAAGTCTGAGGCTTGGGATAGTTTATCCAGGTTGTATCCAGTGCCAACAGTATCTCACACACTAGAGAGCAATGTAGGCATCATTATAATGACCTATGGGGGAGGAAGAGGGATACAGTCAACCATTAGACTGAGGAATTTAGGAACAAGGGCCTCTCACACCTGTGTAAGTATCATCTACAGAGAGTACTTGTAAGTCTTAGAAAGCTGAATATAGGCAAGACTGGTATTCATAATGGTCTTTTGTTCTGTTCTGTGTTTTTCCACAGCTGGCAGTGACCGATGTCTGAACCCATGGGGTTAGATTGCCGAGGATGAAGGAAACTGAATGCCAAAAATTACATCATCATCTCCACAAATTATCACATTAATAACAAGGTCCTAAGCACACAATCAGTTGTGAGGGACTTGGGTACCCAGGTTGATTGAAACTGACTTTTGATCACCATATTACGTTTGTTGCACAGAAAGCTTTCTACATGATCCACCTCATTAGTAAGGGTATCTCATCCAGGGACAAGGAGGTCATAACATCCCTGTATTCTTCCCTTATAAGATCCATTACTGAGTATAATGCCCCTTTTGGCATATACCTCACAAAGCACATACAGCAGCTGGAGAGACAACAGAGAATCTTCACCAAGAGAATCCAGGGCCTCAAATATCTACCCTACACAGATAGGCTAAAAGTCTTGTCCCTCTACTCAGTCTCATACAGATTCTTCAAAGGTGACCTCTGTCTGGCATACAAAGCAATCTCAGACCCCCCTTGATGGGACTGCTGCATATCTGCAAGTCAAGCTCCACTCGACTAACCCACACGTGTGACCTGAACCTGGTCTGTGACATCAACAGGACTTGTTGGCAGGACAGGTGTGTGTCCCAGAGACTCCCCTTCTGTAGAATAGATTACTTCTCCACATCATGCAGAGTACTTCATTAACCCTTTTTTCGCACTACAGTGATGAAAACAGCAAAGTAACGGATGCTGCCAAGCGATTTATTTCGCAGGGAAAGTATTTGCTTATATGCCGCTTCATCATTTTGCCTTTTCGCCTTTTCAAGTTCGACCAAGATGCATTCGAAAGAATGCATCTTCGATCATCTAATGGGAACCTGACTACTGGATGGGGAATAGAAAATACACCCCTGGGATTCCACCTGTGTCCCTGCTGGACAGGGGCATCGGGTGCTGACTTGTCGGAACGTGGGCTAAATTCTTGGCTAGGCTTGTAAGGGCCTCAGGGCCAATAGTCTAGTAACTTGCTATGATCCTATGGTCCTATGTGATATGTATGCCGCAGATGAGTACTGTTATAGTGTTCAAAGTTAAAGATAGCTTGTTTGGTATTTGATAGAGTTGTATCAAATTGAGCATGCATATCAAAGCTGTAAAAGGAAGTATGCATGCATTAGTCTGAAGCACAAACCAAGAGTACCATATTAGACATACTCAGAGGGTGTGTGTACAAATACCACACTTCTCAACTATACAATACTGTTAATTCTGCAATAATTTAAATTAAATTAAAACCTCTATACCAGTGGCACAAATGCACTGCCTGCTGTAAACTGTAATCTCTATAACTGGAGGACTCATATGTGCAATATATGCACATGTCAAGGACTACTTGCTGCAATCTGTAGTATAGTGTGTATCTGTTAAGAGGTGGTAGTCTTAAATGTAAAAGTTAAGATAGTAAAGTCAAATAATTCTATTAATGCATTGTATATCACATATGAAGGTACAAATCTTATTTATTTTATTATCTTACCCCAACCCTTGTCTCTCTTTTTTATTTGATTTCATATTATTTATAAAAAATATTTTTGTGTCTTTTTTTATTTTATTTGATGAATATTTTATATTTTGTTTTTATATTATTTTATTTTAGTGTACAATATTTTATTATTTTATTTTTATTTTTTTTTATTTTATTTTTTCATTTTATTTGTCATTGAAATGTGTCCATGTCATCCATGTGTACCACATCACTAAATGCTCCAAAGCACAGTGGGATTGGCCTGTCCTACAGGATCAGGCTGGTCCCCTCCACCAGCTCCAGCACTGATGCCCAACACATCTGAGAGCCAACCTGGTAGCACTGCATCTGCTGCCCCTGCACTTATTTCACCCCTAGGTAGTCCTGCCCTGAAGGCTTGTCTAGTGGTGCCCTCTGGGAACAGTGGTGTAGGTGGTGATTTTATCACTCATGCTGTGTTGCCAGGGATAGTGCATCGAATTTTGTGCCATACCATTACTGGAACCCTACACCAGCTGGACAGTTGCCCCATCATTTTTGTAGCATTAGGAGGAGGAGAAGGAGACATCAAACACTCCTGCCAGTGGAGGAGTGAGGTGACAGTAATGACAGTTCAGTGGGTGAGGACTCGATTCTCAGTGTCACCCAGCTTGATGACCATGAGTTTGGGATGTCCCCACCATCACCCCAGTAATGATGTCCCCCAACCTTTTGTGACCATCACTGTGAATATCTTGTCTTATTTGGCTTTTCTGTCTACAATTGCTTCATCCCCTACCCAACCTACCTGACCCAGACATACCTATGTCCCTTCCCCAACATTCATTTCTCTCTGAAATAGAAAATAAATGGGCACTGGTACCACAAAAAAAACATCCCATACATAGCTCTCCATTTTGCACATGTCTGCTTGACACACTTAATTTGGTCCAGGTGGCTATACAACATGATTGCATTGTGGTCACCACTCTCTCTGGAGGTGACAGTCCAAATTCAGTTAATATTTTGCACATATATTCAGTTTATACTGTATAAGAATGTGATAACTATGGCTCTTTCCTACCTCCCTTCTGCATTTTCCTGTCCTGCTTTCCCTTTCTTCTTCCCCCTGCTTACTCCCCATTTCAACACTCTCCTATCTACCCAATTTAACACCTTTAATCAAGTCAAAAAGTAGAATCACACTCACCACACATAAGTTGCTGATGAAGAAATGGATCCCTTTACTTTTTGGGGTACATATTTGTGTGAAGGTGTGCAATGTGCACCAACAGTGAGTGGCGGCAAATAGGTGCAGTTACCCCTGCACAATGCCACTTAACACTACTGCACTATGCCAAGAATGGTCTACTTCACTTACCTGACATCCCACATAACCGACACGCAAAACACCGAGCCGACAACATCGACATTTCACAACAGTGAAACAGCATATACCCGACACACACAATACCGACACTTCAAAATCCTGACACACCTCCATAAAACATACACACAACACACACAAACAGCATAAACACAACACTCAACATAAAACTAACTAGTTCCCCTCACTCACAACCTGGCCACCATCTACACGAAACTAAACCCTTACCACTAAAACAAAACATACACTACAAATTAAAAATCTAAAACACTTACCTTCACATTTCACACTCCTGCAGGGGGGGGGGTTACACCCCCTGCACCCCCCATGGGGGGGCTTCACCCCCATACCCCCGTAACTTAAATATACCACCTCCGAGATTGCACTACAATGTCCACAAGAGTGGATTTCCTGTCCCGCTCAAGTTGGACTGACAACCATTCAGAAGTCGGCATTCTGACATGTTGGTCATCTGACACATCAAGCTTTTCGGCTTGCTGTTTTGTGTGTTGGCCTACTGAGATTTTGATAATCTCAAGTAGACCTGCCAAGACACAGCAACCCATCTCGTATAAACAATTCATGTCATAGCATTATCACTCTCTGATGAAAAATATTTTAAAGTATTACATACAACTGTATTTGAACCCAGTATCATCTGGCCCATAAAAGGAATGCATCAATGCATTAACACATGCTGACACAGAGTCAGCTAAGCAGCAGGTGTAATTCATGAACTCAATACTAAATGTCAGACTTCAGCAATGTGGCTTGTGTTTGCTCACTGCTTAACTACATGCAAACATGTGAATCTCTCATGCGTATACAGTTTTCTAACCATCGCGCAAATCCGCTACTCACTGCTCTATGGAAATGTACACATTATGCTGTATTACTGCTGTTTACTGTCCATTTTTCTGTGTATGACATGGAATCACATGTGGAAATATTACAGATTGAGGACCCTATCTAACGACATGTCACATATTTACAGAACATCCATGTGTCTGCACCTCCCCAAGTCCTGCAACCCTGGGATCTCAGTACTTTTTCCATACACATATCAACCACACTACAAAATGTAATATCAAATGTTGTATGCTATTCAATGCACAGCAATCTGGTAACTAGCAGAACTACAGTTATTGACCCCTATGCCTAAAACGCCTTATCTGCAAGGCTAGGGATCAGCAGGAAGGATATCTACAGGGAGATATGTGACCTTCTACACACTTGACTCTACCCACTTTGTTTTTGTCATGGGTAGATCTTGCTTATTGAACTTTGTGGACTTCTTCGATACTGACCCCAAAAACCTGGATGAGGGATAACAGGACATACCCCAATGTTGAGTTATCCAAGGTCTTTAACACTATCCTGCATTCATGTGGCATAGTGAAGATCTCCCATGTGGGAATTAAGCCATACAGTAACACACACTCTCAAAGTTGGGGACTGCACCTCCACCACTAGCCACTTACCATTAGAATACCACAAGGGCCCTCAACTGTTTGCAAACTACTTTCCTGATGTGCAGGCAAAGGTAGATGGCCTGTGGTTCACAAAGTTTGTAGATGACTGGTACTGGATGCATTAATATGGAGTCCCCCAGTGATGGCAACATATTACAGAAGGGGCTGCCACCCACAAATGATTGGTGCCAAACCGATGGACTGAACTTTAAAGCATACCTTTGACAATGAAGTACCCCTGCTAAATATGATATACATAGTACCCCCCTAAACTCAAAAACAGTGTTGTGAGACTTGGGAACACATGTTGAGAACACTCTACACTTTCATTACTATGTGTCCATAGGGGTGACACACACATTCTGCATTGCACATATCATACATATGAACATCACATTCAAGACCAGGGCTGTCATAACTCTGCTGTACTGTACCCTTACCAGACTATCAATTGAGTGCAAATCTCCCTACTGTCTGTATCTCACCAAACACCTGCAGCAATTGGAGAAAACACAGGGTTGTGCCTGGAAGACTCCAAGGCTTCCAAACATGACACACAGGGAAAGACTGAAGGACCTGTCAGTGTACTTAGTGTCATGCAGGCTGCTGAGAGTTAACCTATGCCTGCCCTACAAATCAGTTTCAGACACTGCCCTACTGGAAATGCTGGACATCTGCAAATCAATAACTTGGCCCAGGGTTCTCAACTTAGCCTGTAACATAAACAGAATGTGCTAAGGAGGCAGATATATTCCCCAGTGACTCCTCTGTAATAGACTCCCACTGCATGTGAAGCAGTGGTCCTCAATGACCCTGTTCAAGTGCAACTCTGACTACTGGTCAGGTGATTGTAAAGTCACCTCTGGGGTAGCACCTATGTCCTTCATGGACAGGGCCAGTTGGTGTTGCTCACAAAATTGTTTTACTAACAGTGACCATCCAACTATGCTCAATAAGGGTACTTGTGTTTTTAAACAGCTAAGCTTCTAAACACCATAGGGCTATCAGGCTAGTAGCCTCTTATGAACATAAGAAGCTATGAGCCTATGCAGGCATCCCAAAATTTTGTCTCCCACATGGCCTGCTGATATCATCTACTATAAATTCACCTGCACTGTTAGAAAAGTCAGACTTGTGCCATGGCACTCACATAACATACTGTGTTCTGTAGTCTGTGTACTTAGATAGGTAGGGATTCTGTTCCCACTGCAGTCAACTTTGTGTGTGTGTGTGTGTGTGTGTGTGTGTGTGTGTGTGTGTGTGTGTGTGTGTGTGTGTGTGTATGTGTGGGTGCGTGTGTGTGTGTGTGTGTGTGTGTGTGTGTGTGTGTGTGTGTATGTGCGTGCACATGTGTGTGCACATGTGTGTGTGTGTGTTTTTCAGTAGACAGAAGAGCAGAAGACTGTATGCCACATGTACTTCTCCAATACCATGGATTGACAGTATTTTGATTTTTGCAGATGCTTACACATTCATTTGAGGCAGCTCCACCCAACATCTTGTCCCTCACATGGCCCACTGATGTCATCTACTATACATTTACCTGCAGTCTTGTAAAAGTCAGATTTGTGCTGCGGTGCTTGCATAAAATACTGTGTTTTGTAGTTTATGCACTTAGATAGGGAGGGTTCTGTTCTCACTGTAGTCAATTGAGTGTGTGTGTGTGTGTGTGTGTGTGTGTGTGTGTGTGTGTGTGTGTGTGTGTGTGTGTGTGTGTGTGTGTGTGTGTGTGTGTGTGTGCAGACAGCAGAGTAGAAGTGCATATCCCACAGTTACTGCTCCCATACCATGGATTGACATTATTTTGATTCTTGCAGATGCCTACACATCCAGCTCATGCAGCCCACCCAACATCTTGTCCCCAACATGGCCTGCTGATGTCATGTACTATACGTTTACCTGTAGTCTTATAAAAGCCAGACTTGTGCCATGGTGCTTGTGTAAAGTACTGGGTTTTGTAATCTGTGTACTTAGATTGGTAGTAGTTCTGTTCTCACTGCAGTCAAGTGTGTGTGTGTGTGTGTGTGTGTGGGGCTCTTGATTGACATTACAGAGAGCATTTTACACTAGCATGTGGGACACCGTTATATTCCCCTCAACAGACTCTGCTGATGTCATCAGCTGTAAAATGTTGTCTAACACACCCCAAGTTGGACTTGAGCTGTGGTGCTTGTATAAAGCACTGGGCTCTGTAGTATGTATACTTAGGTTGGTAGGGGTTCTATTCTCAATGAAGTCAACTATGTGTGTCTGTGTGTGTGAGCTGTTGCTTGACATTACAGAGAGTATTTTACATGACCATGTGGGACATAGCTATAGTCTCAATAGACACTGCTGATGTCATCCACTTTAAAGTGTTGTCTGACACAACCCAACCCAAGTCTGACTTGAGCTGTGATGCTTGCGTAAAGTTCTTAATTCTCTAGTCTGTGTACTTAGATAGGTAGGGGTTCTATTCTCACTGAAGTAAACTATGTGTGTCTGTCTGTGTGAGCTGTTGCTTGACATTACAGAGAGTATTTTACATGACCACGTGGGACACTGTTATATTCTCAACAGATACTGCTGATGTCATCCACTATAAAGTGTTGTCTGACACAACCCAAGTCAGACTTGAGCTGTGACGCTTGTGTAAAGTACTGAATTCTCTAGTCTGTGTACTCAGATAGGAAGGGGTTCTAGTCTCACTGAAGTCAACTATGTGTGTCTGTGTGTGAGCTGTTGCTTGACATTACAGAGGGTATTTTACACCACCACATGGGATACTGTTATATTCTTCTCAACAGACACTGCTGTCATCCACTATAAAGTGTTGTCTGACACACTCCAAGTTGGACTTGAGCTGTGGCACTTGTGTAAAGTACTGGTTCTGTAGTCTATGTACTTAGATAGGTTACGGCTCTCTCCTAACTGCAATCAACTGGTTGTGTGTGTATGAACTGTTGCTTGACTTTACAGAGAGCTTTTTACACCAGCATGTGGAATGCTATTATAACCATACTTTCCTCAGCAGATACTGCTGATGTCATCAACTATATTAGATTTTTGGATATGCAGTACTCCCATCAGGGCAGACTCAGAAACTGGCCTGCAGGCCACATAGAAGTCATCCCATTCTATACAATACAGATTACAGTGACGTGGCATTTAATCTATCCACATAGATCATGGCATGGTTTTTAGACCTGTCTTATCTTGCTGAGAAAGCTCTGTATTCTCTCCAGGTGCTGCATGTGTCTGGTGAGGTACATGCAAAAGAGAGAATTATAGTCTATTAATGTTCTGATGAGCTTTGATGACAGTGCTATCATACAATCCTAATATTTCAATATGATGGTGCAACTTATGATGTGTACAACGTAGGCTTTCAATACCATTGTGGACATGTGGTGGTCGAAGTTCAGATTGCTATTTAAATGTGTTTCCACTGCTTGTATCACTGAGTTTCTACATAGCAGGACTGTTGTCAATGCTGTGATTAAAATGGAGTTCCACTTTTCAGATGGACAACATAAACATACATTTCTGCATTTATTTGTAGATTGTGTGCCTTGTCACCATTAAGTTGTCTGTGTTAGCTCCTCCTGTACTGTGTTATCATCACTGGTAAACTCATTGATTGCACCCAATATGCAAGAATCAACAAATCTGGTAAGCCAAAGGCCATATACTTTAGCCTGAACTGTTGAGAAATAGAGTCCAAACAGTGAAGAGCCAAGCACAGATCCCTGGGGTTTGCCAATGGTGACAGGTGTACTGGCACAGCTTGATTCGCCAACTTTCACAGTATGTGTTATATTGGCGAGTCAATTAGTTTCCCATCAATTGATGTAAGGGTTATTAGGCAGCTGGGAGCGTTTCTCCATGATACCTGCATGGGTGATTGTGTCAAAATCCTAGGCCAGATCACAGTAGGCAGTATGTGCTGTCTTACCTTCATCTAGGCCTATCGCACAGAATCAATGGGCTGTGACAACATCACAGATCACCTAAGGCATGACTCAGCATATGCACATTTCTGATACAGTTGAATACAAACTTCAACACACACTCCACATGGACTATGCTCCCATACAAGGGTGTACATCAACATGCATCCACCTGAGTTAGGGGGACAGCACCTGATACAGGCATGTATGCAGACATCCTGACTCTCCTCAGTTGTGAGGTAGACCAACATATCATCATGTACCTCTTCTACATGCACACTAGTAATATTCCAGCTGTGTGAATCAGAGCTGAGATGTTAATGCTACACCATGTCTGTTACATCTGACCAATGTCCTCAAAGAGGTAATCGAGGGTATGCATGATGATGACAGCATCATCTTGTGGAACTTGAGCATCAAGGCATTTGACAGAAATCCACACTGAGGTATTCAATCAACACTGTCATATGTGGCCATAAACAGCTATATCTCCAAATGGGTAGACAACATACACGGCATCTTACTATGTTAAAATGTGTGATGTGAACTATATCTGAGGTTTAGTGATCAGGTCCATACATCAGGGCTGTCTGCCCTTTCCTGCCCATTAGTTAAGTGATGGACATCACAGATGACATAGACATGCTGTGTCCAAACAGCTGCTTGAAGGACTACAGATTGTGGGCAATCATTGACTCCAACTGTGATATTAGTATAATACAGACAGTATCAACACATACCAAAACCTGCTGCCACAGCCATGGCAACAACTGCATTGACAAGAAACAAACACAGCACCCAAGTATAATGTGGACATCACACCCCATAATCAGACCAATAGGTATGTGACATGTCCTGTGTTAGATGGTACGTGGTGCATCCACCAGCATGTAGTCACAGTGCTGACTAATCCCTTGCATATAACACAAATACTGGATATGTGAAGGATAGGCACATCAGAGTCCATAATACCTTCATGGTTCCCAGCCTTCATCACATCAATAACTGTGTACAATGCATGCTTGTTCATGAACTTCCCTACACATCTTCAGTGATGTGCAACTGAAGTATACCACCTTTATCACAGTGAGCTCTCACATAGCTTATTGGCCATACCTAGGTATTCTTTCTGTGGGATATATATGACAGATCATGTGTAACACCAAGCAAGTTGTTACACCAGATGTATGTGTGCTACCTGTTCTGCTTATGCACACACTGTATACACAGGTGTCTGACAACATTAATGGCATGTATATCATTTGTGACAGTGTGGATTGTGCCATAGATATATGCCATGCACATAAGCTAATTAGCCTGTATTGCCCATACTGTTGCATGGAGGTATAGCAGTGTCCCTCCAAACATCTCCAGCAGATGTTACAGAGCCAGGACAGTGTGCGTAGTTACTCTCATAGAGTGTGGATGTATCATAATAGTTGTTCAAGTGTGTGTGTGCAGACTCATCTCTTATCACACTACATCACATATGTTATGTCAGAGGCATGGGATTTCTGGTGGTATTATTCTGATACTGTCCATGATTGTGCTTGGTTTTTGTAATGTTTTCCATAAGCCTTTACCTGTGGCCACCCTGCTGGAGACCTCAGCTGAGAGTACACTCATATTCAAGCATAGCAGTTTTCAGAGCTTCACAATATGCACCCTACCCCACTTGTATGTCAGATCCCTGATAGATGTCCTCTGCATTATTCATGTAAGGAAGCTTATCTCACACAGACATCCTCCCCATTGTTATGTCACCTTGTGTGACAGTCACATAAAACACATTTTCACTGTACAGTTCCAACTGTATCATATAGATATGTGACCGGTGTTGCTGCTGCAACCATCTGCCATTAACATGCCACCCTCTGCTGTACATGAAGAAGTTTTACCTGTCCTCCTTCCCTGTATTCATTCCTACAATTCATCTGTGTGTCCCTATTTAATACACTCACTCCCCCTGAGTGATCATGTTACATGGCAGACACATGTCCTGTTGCAGATCATTAACGCAGCTTCAGTACAGAATGCTAGAAATGTGATATCACAATAATCTGCACTGTAGGTACACTGTCCTGTACTGTGTTTGGACCATATACTTCACAGTCATGCCTCTCAACTGTCCAGATATTCCCAGGATGTCCAGATGTTTTCCTTATTAAGTTTGTGGCTTTCTGCCATATCACTGGGATGATCTTGGGACCGATGTTTGAAAGAATATTATATGCATCTTAGTGTATACCTCTCAACTGTCCTAATTTGTACAGAATGTCAATTTTTGTCTGATATTTGTGATCTTTCCCCATAACATTTTTGTTTTCTTTCAAATCATTGGCATGTTATTACAGTCAGAAACTGATGACAAACATTTGGGTTTCAAACTTTATGCTCTTCAGAGAGTTCATGCTACTTTACTACCTATTCTATCCACCTTCTAGATTTGAAGAGCAATATTAAAAATCTGTCCCTATTTTTGGGCCTTTGTCCACCCAATTATTTATGGCTTTGCCCAGATTTCGTGCTCTAAGAGGTTGAGAGGTATGTTTGAGCTTCATTCTAATAACATTTTTATGTGACATCTATGTCAGATATGTCCCTTTTTCTGGTTATTTGTCCCTGCATTATGTTGCCCTTTCTGCAGATGTATTGCACTAACTAATTGATAGGTATCTGTGAAGTACTGGTGATCATTGTGACATTCTGCGCAAATCCATAGACTGTAGGTGCTCTGCTTTACACAGAATTGATATCCATATTCGCTTACATGGTTTTCTGGCCAGGAACACTGTTGCCAGCCCAAAACCTACAGTAGTGCCAAAAAAAAACAAGGCCACTTCAATTTTTTTTTACTAATATTGCCTGTTTCTTGTCTTTTTGCATTACAACAACAATTACTGTAGCTGCATTCAGCATGACAAGCAAATGTTTATTGAAAAACAGAGAAAAACAAAATTCTATACATCTAACAGTCAGTATTTCACAGGTTTTCTCTTATTCTTTCACACAGCCTTGATATGAGATGGCATGCTGTGAACCAGTGATTTGCAGTATTCTGACGTGATCAGTCATCCAAACATGCTCAATCACATCTTTTAAATCCTTTTCTGTTGTTGTATGATGTGCTGCTACTTTCTTCTTCATGATATTCCACAACTGTCTATGGCATTGAGATCTTGTGAATTTGATGGCCTGTTTGGAAGGAGCTGAATGTGGTTGTTGGCAAACCATTTTTTGACTGTCTTGACAGTACGGCATGGAGCTGAATCCTGCTGAAATACTGTTGTTCCAGAAACATTCATATGGAGTTTTACTTTTGAGTTCAGCACAGAAATCTACTTTGCAGCATTCACTTTTTCACCTTTGTCGAATATGTTAATTCCACAATGCCCTTTCGCCAAGATGCCTCCCCATACGATAATGGATGGAGGATGTTTGACTGTCTTAATCGTATACTTTGGATTCAGGCGTTCAACAACAGGACGTCTCACATAATTGTAGCCTGACCCTTGCACTTGCTGACATGTACTTTCATCAGTAAACAGTACATGTTCCCACCACTCTACAGACTTATCTTTCAAGGCATGACAAAACTTTATCCGATCTCGAAGGTGCTTCTTTGTCATCAGCAGTTTCTTAGCCTGCTTCTTGCCACCAGATTAAAATCTTATGCTAGATGTCATCTAACTATTCTGGAACTGATATCAATTCCCCTTTCTTTAGCCAGATGAGCTATTCGAACAGACGAAGCATAAAGACTTGATGTAACAATGCTCTTAAAACATCTGTCATCTCTGAGTGATGTTTTGCTATTGTGGCCACAGTTATCATGATGTGTTGCACCACCCAAATGAATGGTATTTTGCAATCCACATCATGACATAGCCAAACATTTAGCAATATCACATTGGGAGCAGCCTTTAGAGTGCAGTGCTTTAACTTATCCCTTTATAAAGTCAGTTAAATTATGCTTTCTACCCATTCTAACCAATATAGATCATATACATAAATTTATCAATTCTCATACAATCTTCAGTAAAAATCACTGCAGACAAGCAAAACTGTGCAAACTGGAAACAAAGATACTCTAAGCAATCAAAAAAGCAAAGAATATATATATATATATATATATATATATATATATATATATATATATATATATACATGTAACATAAAATTAACATATTGCGAACACTACAGCCCATTTTGTTGATGGTCACTACTGTCCTCATGCAATTGATATGCATTGCACACTACACCTCGCCGTGCAACATCACACAAACATGTAAACTCCATGTAGGCTTTGCGCGGAGCCTACGTGGATTTATTGAATCCCAGGGGAAAGTCTTTCTTTGACCTGTAACAGCTTTAAAACCTATAAAACACTTTGTGCTCTCTATTTCTCTCTCTCTCTCTCTCTCTCTCTCACACACACACACACACACACACACACACACACACACACACACACACACACACACACACACACACTAAAGTGTTGCAACTGATGTTTTATAGTTTGTAAAGATGTTTTAGCTTTACATCACTACCCTGTAATGGCTAGTTTTTATTCTGTAGCATGAGGCAAAAGATACAATGGATAGGTGCTTAACAAAACTTTTAATTTTTCTGAATTCTGAATATAGTTGTGATTCTCACTGCATGCACTACAATGATTATGTGGATAATAATATGTTGATACAGGGGATTATGATCAAGTCCCATATAATCAAGCTGTGTATGATAAATGTATTGAATAAATTCACCTCAAGAATACATACAAAATGGTTATGATGAAGATCTGATCATAAATCTTTTTACTACATGGGATGTTCAGCTGTCCTTACATATAAAGTGAAGATGCATTTACCTTCAACTTAAAAAATACTTAAACTAGAACAATGACAAGCAAAGCAGCAGCTGTGGCATTTTGTTTTTGGCACTACATTTATAGTAATTTAAGTGTCAGCAACTATCAAAAAAAAAAAAAAACTGCAACAGTTGCCATGGCAAACCTTTATCTGTGTATTGACAAGCTATGGAATGGACTTAGCAATAAAATATAAAATACTTTAAAAAAATTAACCACTTTAAAGAATTAATAAATGTTGCCACACTTCCAGTAAAACTGTACTAGAGCTATGACATAGGTTCATAGATTCACGGGGGGGCCTTATAATTCTAGCCAAAAATTTCAGCCCCATTCCCACAAAGTCAGCACCTGTTTTCCCTGTCCAGCAGTGACACAGGTGGGATCCCAGGGGTAATTTTTCTGTTTCCTATCCAGTCATCCAGGTTCCTCTTAAAGAGGGCTAGTGAGGTACTCTGCTTGTCATTGGGGAGGAAGTCTATTCCACAGATGAGAGAGTCATTAGGACACAAATCTATCTCACCAAAAAGTTCTATTAATGTCATAGACCAGGTTGAGACCTTGCATGTGAGTTGCGTGAGTGGAGTTTGACTTACGGATATGTAGCAACTCCATCAAGGCTGAGTCTGAGATGGCCTTGTAAACCAGACACAGGTCACCTCTGAGCAGCCTGTATGAGAATGAGTAGAGGGACAGGGCTTTTAGCCTATATGTATAGGATAGGTGTTTGAGACCCTGGATTTTCCTGGTCAGGAACCTCTGTGGTCTCTCCAACTGCTGCATGTGCTTGGCAAGATACATGCTGAAGGGGGCATTGTGTTCGATAATGGGTCTGATAAGGGAGGAGTACAGGGATGTTATGACCTCCTTGTTCCTGGATGAAATACCCTTACTTATTTGGTGGGCCATGTAGAAAGTCTTCCATACAACAGAGGCAACATGGTGGTCAAAAGTCAGGTTGCTATCCACCTGGGTGCCCAAGTCCCACACAACTGATTGTGTGCTTAGTAAATTGTTATTAATGTGATAATTAGTGGGGGACAGCATTTTCCACAGTGGGGATAATGATGCATTTCTTGGCATTCAGTTTGAGGCCTTGCTTCTGGCACCAGTCATTAGTTTGGCTAAGGCCCTCTTGGAGGATGCTCACATCACTGGGGGAATTTATAACAGTACCCAGCTTGCAGTCATCTGCAAACTTGGTGAGCCACAAACCACTGGTTTGAGCTTGCACCTCAGAAAAGTATATCTCAAACAGTAGAGGCCTCAAGACCGGTCATTGGGGTACACCACTTGTTACGGGTCTACTACTAGAGGTGGCTTCCCCTATTTTGACTGAGTGAGTTCTATCAGTGAGCCAGTTAGCTACCCATCTGGTAACATATGGGTTGATGCCTAGCTGGGAGAGTTTATCGATTATGGTTGAGTGGAGAATAGTGTCAAAGGCTTTGGCTAGGTCAGGGTAGGTGGTGTGCACTGTCTTGCCCTCATCCATGGCTTTGGTGACTGTTTCGACGAAGGCGACCAAGTTTGGCAGGCATGATCTCCCTTTGACAAAAATACACTGTGTGGGATCAAGCATTTGGAGGTTGCCAATGTCCTTGTTTAGAAGGTCCCTGATAATGCGTCCCATGGCATTACAGATCAGGCTATTTAGGCTGATGAGCCTATAATTACCTGGGTCGGTGGACGCTCCACTTTTGTGCAGAGGGATGACAGTGGCTGTCCTCCATTCTGCTGGGATAAAACTGGTGCACATGCTTTGGATGAATAGGATGCCTAGTGGTGCTGAGAGCTCTTACCTGAGTTCATGTAGTACACAGCCAGGGATGTTGTCGGGTCCCATGGAGGCTGTATTTTTTGCCTTTGAGAGAGCATTAATAACCTGCTCCCTGGTGATAAGGGGAGGGGGGCAGATGCTGGGGATGTCCTAGTTTACTGATGGGGGACAGGGGGTGAAGTTTTCACTGAACTTGTCTGCCAGCAGGTTGGCTATATCTATGGCATTTGTGTATGTGATATTCTTGACCACCAATTCAGAGCAGATTTGGAAGTTACCTTTGAGATTGCAGATGTATGCAAAGAAGACCTTGTGATTATCTTTAGTGGATGTGGCCAATCTGGACTTGAAGTTAGCATTAGAGGATTTCACCAGTGACCTTATTTACTTGTTCAGACAAATGAGAGATTGTTTCCAACTTGGCACCTGCTCCTTCTTGGTCCTGGACAGCAAGTTTTTCCTTTTATTGTAGAGTTTGTTTATTACTGCTGTCCACCAGACAGGTTTACTCTTACTTGAGGAAGATGATTTGGTTCTGTCAGGTATTGCTGAGTCCATGCAGCTATATAGGTGCTCATATAGTTTTTTGGCGTAGGCTTGATCATTAGTGATTGATTCAACTGAAGGGATTGTGGCTGTGAAGCTGCTTATACCTGCTGTCAGGAGGCTGTAGTCAGCTTTGGAAACATTTTTTTGTTCGACCGTGGCGGGGGGGGGGGGTCAGGGGAGATGGTAACTTCAAAAGTGATTGCTTTATAGTCGAATCTTACCAAGGAGGATGATACTGTAGGGTGCTACAGTGGCTGCTCATGTTGGTTAGTACCAGGTCTAGGATATTTTCACCTCCTGTGGGGGTGTCGACCATCTGATCCAATGCATTGGTATTGACGAAGTTGAGGAATCTCTGGGCATTTGTGTTTGAGCTAGAATAGGTCTTCCACTTTATGGTTGGGTAGTTAAAGTTGCCCAGGATTAGGACAGAGGGCTGAATCTTGATGGATTCAAGTATGCCCAGATAGGTGGAGTGGACCTCCTGAGTTATGGTTGGGGGTCTGTAACTAGCTATAATTTGAATAGGTGTTTTATCAATAGTTAACTGCACCTGGAGTGTCTCCTGTGCATCATACTGTTTGACCAGCCTGGAGGTGCTTAAGTCTTTGATAAATTTTGAAACTCCACCTCCTTTGGCTTTGTAGCCCTCTGTTTCGGGTCTGAAAGTATGGTAGAACAAATAACCTGGTAAGGCTGGGGTGCTCTCCACAGCTTTGAACCAGGTTTCCATGACTGCACAAATGTCAGCATCTTCCAGGGCGAGGAATGCTTGCAATGAGTGCAGTTTCATGTTAAGATTCCTAGCATTTAGCAGCGTGACCTTTAAATTTCGTTTAGAAGAATTTTTCATGTTGGTAATTTTGTCCTCATGACTTTGCCTAAAAGGGCACTATGTGGGAGGCAAGAGCCTTTGCCAGAAGCCTGAGGCCCAGGGGAGACAGATGAAGGCCATCTCTGGCAAAGCATCGTGGTCTGTCGATCATGTCCTTCCAGGCTGTCAGGTACTGGATCTCCTTGGAATGACACCAGAAACTAAGCCAATTGTTAAAGTCAGTCATTTTCTGTTTGTACTGAGGCATCATTCTGGGTGATGGTAGGATGCTCCTTAAGGCTAGGAACATAACTGCCTGGGACACATATTCAGTGAGCTCAATCATGTCTCTCTTCATATAGTCCAGAGAGGCATGTCTCAAGTCATTCACATCAACATGGACTATGACAGAGTCATAACAGTATCTGTTGCTGAGAGACTTGAGTGCGTGAGTGATATGGCAGATTCTAGCACCTGACAAGCACTTACCATGAATTTCCCCTTGTCTAGCCTGGTGAGGGGCACATCTGTGTGTCTCATGATAGAGTCTACTATGACTAGTATGTTGGGTTTGTGGCTGGGTCTTAGAGGCTGTGAGGCACAGGCATGTGTACTATGTGTGGTGCTTGGTGCAGTGGGGTGTGATGTGCATGAGTGCTTTTGCCTCAGAGGTCTCTTTTGTTTAGGTATGTTTTTGTTGAGAACCTCCACATATGTACAAATGTACTGTACAGGTATGGGTGGTGTTAGTGTGTGGTGCTTGTGGTGTTTGTGCAGTCAACCTTCTCAGTGCCAGATATACTGGCTTGTGTATTGAGACAGCAAGGATTCTAGGTTCTTAATGCAATCGCATTACTCACACATTGTGTTCCTAGGTGGTAGAAGAAGAGGGTTGCCTGTGTACATGAAGCAGTTGCTACACTGTCTCAGGATGCCCATATCAACAAGACTAGCAGGAGAAACCACAGGAAATTGTCCGTCCATGGTTGTCAGAATCTGTGGAACAGAGGTAAAGGATGGTAGAATGGGTACTATCAGAATGGAGTATCTAAAGGTGCGAGTAGGGCTGGATAAAATCACAGTAGTTGCAAGGGAGGACTTAGTTACACTGGAGTGGTGGTAAGAGAAAAAATGTAACTGAGATACCTCACAATGGGTTAAACCAGTGCAGCAGCAGTGCACAATGAGCAAGCAAGCGCAACACTCTGCAAACACAGGGTATAAATACCAGAAAAGATGGAAGAATCTAGAAGCTCAAATTACTACCCAATCCTGCTAGCCCCTGCTCTTTCAACCAATCACTCATGCTAGAGAAGGTCATGTAATCCTGTTACTGTCACTAACAGCAAAGACAAGACACTACCAGCAGAAGATGGCTGCCAGAAACACAGGAAACTCAACAAGCAAAACAACCAGGCCTTTATAACAGCAGGCCTCTATCCAGACTATGCTACCTGACTAGAACACAGAAACCTCATACAAAATGCACAGAAAAGCACAGATATAGCACTCACAAACAGAAAATACAACTCTCAGTATGAAAAAACAGTTTACAGTTAAGAAATTCAATAAAAATGCAATTACAGTAATGAAACACTATCTAGCAATGAAAATACAGTGAATACAGTATAAAACAGTACAAAAAGGCAGTGAAACAGTAAAAGAATGTTTTGTAACAATGCAAAATGTAGTAGATTAGTTGTATAGCACAACTACAAGCATTAAGAACTGCAATTCAATGAAATAAGTGTAAGAAAAAAACTTATTCTTCTCTTGGAGCCTCAGGGAGTTTCTGCTTTTTCACAATGATGAATTACCACTCCTCAGCCTGGTAATAATATTCTTTGGGAGACACATTTTCATTCGGACTTTAAATGTATTCTTTATCCATGTGTAATAAACTATGATTTAGGTGATATACTTACCCATATACCTTAAATTTTGTTTTTATTCATGCCATCTAATTAATACAAGGCCCTATACTAACGATTTCTTTTCTAACTCTTAATAGCTTGTCAATACAAAAAATAATATGCTTTTGGTTCCGGCTTTTGTCAATGTGACAGCTACCCACACTCGCTCCTATTGTTTTATGCTGTAATTTAGTGGTACTGTTACACTCTAAGTAAATAAAAGGCCAACATTTTAATTTTTACCTGCTTGCATCTTCTGATCTGTATTCTATCCAAAAAGCCTCTGGTAAAGTCAATAGTCAACTTAGACAAGTACCAGCTGTAGATCAGAGTGTGTGTTGTACCTTTAAGAAGCTTTCCAGTCAGTGGGCACATGCATATAAGTACAGAGAACATGCAGGCAGCAGTGCCATTTTGAGTGAACAGCCAGAGGGTAAGCATGTATGATGAGTGAAGTACTCCATCAGTTTATTAGTTTAAGTTTGTTTCCAATCCTCCATACTGATGTGTTTGTATGCAATAAACTACTTAAACAAACAACTAAGCATCTTCGTCTTACTGAATTACACAAGATGGGCAACACTGGCAGCCCCAGAGTATGGATATTCCAACCCTGAGTGGAACCCGTGGATACTTTGGTGAATAAACTGAAACATGGCAATGCACTGCAACCCCTTTTAGCTTAAGCCAGAGTCACCTCAACAGTTTCAACATTTAATAAAGGCAATGGAAAAACTAACATTGTCCATGGAAGAATTTCAAAGCAATCTGCAAAAAATCAAGTTCAGGAAATTGAAGAGGTACTTACCGAAGTTTCTAACTGCACAGTTCATCATGAACAAATGACCCATGACCTGCAGATTCAGCTAGAAGAGTCCAAACACCAAATATATTTTCTGTTGGACTTTGCTCAGAAGCTTCAAGACAGACTGGATGAACAAGAGAACCAAGGAAGGAGAAACAATATTTGCATCTTTGGTTTGCAAGAAGGAGTGAAACAAAGCAATATGGTCCTCTTCGTATAATCATGGATACCCACTATCCTGGGGTTGGAACCCTCAACAAAGTTATATCTGGAAAGAGAACATCACAATGTTGTCCCCCCCCCCCAACAAGATGCACCACCAAGAGGTGTAATTGTTAAATTTCTCTCTTTTCAGCAGATAGAGAAGGGTTCTCTGAGCTGCCTGGGGGAAAAGAGATATACAGTACTTAGTTCAGGGAATATGGTTTGATAATGACCATTCACAAAGAGTAACCCACTTATGGCATCAATGGCTTTCACTTCTTAAAGCACTGAAAGGAAAAGATCTTAAAGTGTCTCTCTTATATCCTGCAAGACTCATAGTATGATTTTCAGACAATACAAGGATTTTTCAGCACTTATTGGAAGCCTTACAGCACTTTAAAGACAGTGCTGAAATAACTTGATCTAAGAATATGGATTGGGTGCGTGCAGTTGCTAAATGGACACATTCTACAATGGATATAGCAGCAGCATTTCCAGGTCCTAAAAGAGCCAAGCAGCAGGACAAAACTCTGGAACTAAATCTAGAGAATACTTGATCAAAATGAGGGGATAACAATGTGATACTGGATTTACTCAATTTATATTTCTGAAATGGACACGTTTGTATTATCTTTTCTTTCCAAATATTCATATGATTAGAGGCAACAATAGTAAGGATTATACTAGACCATTTTATCCTTGATTTTATTAATGTTTTATATAATTACTGATACTCATGTATATATATATATATATATATATATATATATATATATATATATATATATATATAGATTCACTTTGTAATTTCAAAATACTAAAATATCAAATTTTAGTATCTCGAGACTATAAAGCCGAAAGCCCAAAAAACTGACACCCACAACTGTGAAATTCAAAATTGTGATCATTCACATACACACACCACCACACAAACAAGCACACATACACCTACCTAATGACACTGCAACAAACAAAACAACACACACAAACACAACATAACAAACAAACACACCTACCCTACCTATAAGCAGGGGGGCAAGCCACCCTGCACCACAGCCCCCCCACCCCGCTACTTATATATACTAACTCCGAGGTCGCACTAAACACATAAACACATAAAACTCACCACTACACACACACTAAAATCCGTACCCAATACCTTTATAAGAACACCACTTACCTGAATCCCAGCTAAATCCACAAACCACACCACATGTCATGAACACGACAACACAATGGTAGATTCAAATTTTCCGCATTGGATATTATGCAGTTTTGTGTAACTGCACTTCCGACTTTATGGTCTCGAAATGCTAAATTTCGATATTTTAGTATTTCGAGATTATAAAGTGAAACCATATAGTTTTTAGGGTGTGCACACTTATGCAACCAGCTTATTGTAGGTTTTTTATCATTTATATTTTTTCCCCTAACAGATTTGTTTGTATTACAATTGAATTGTACAGTTATAGGTCACATTAAAGGTGGGAAACGTTTTGAAATGATTTACTGTGGTTTAATTTTTTATATCACAGAAACCTGGCATTTTAACAGCAGTGTGTACACTTTTTATATCCACTGTAAGTTAATTCAATCCAATAGACTTTACCTAAAAGCAAGGAAGAAATGAAATATAATAGGTACGTTTTAAGTAAATTTTTCAAAATTTTTGTAACTCTGCTCATGCCTTTATAACTGGGTACTGTGGAGGCTGATACACATGGAGCTAACATTTACCAGGCTGGCAAGCAGAAATATGGGCTGCTGACATTATGTGCATGCGCAGTGGAGAATGATACTATTCTATAAAGTAATTTGAGCTTTGATTAGGGTTTTTAAAAATGTTATTGTCATGAAAAGTAAACTAAAACCTGTCATCAGTATCACTACAGATGAGTGGCATTCATTACCATGGTATGTAATTGCATAAGACTGGTACATTATAAAATCAAGTTCCACTGCATTACACAATTCAGAAACCTGTCTAAGCACCATGGATTGAAGGCTTACAGAACTGCAAATCTAGGGGAGTCCAACATACATCCACAATGCACAAACATCTGAACTGCAGAGTACAATGTGAAGGGCAGAAGAAAATGTATGGTGGTTCAGCTGTAGACTACCACCACGGAACAAATGATCAGTGTTACCACACGGCCTAGGAAATGATGATATAGTGCAGGAGCTCATTGCTGTATAGGAACATCAGTCTGTCATATAGTGTCATACAGTGTATGATTAAAAAAGAATGGTGGGTGTTGCATTGCAATGCCATGCAAAGACTGTCTACAAAGAGCCACACTTTCTATCCCTCCCATATAGGTGAAGACACAGATCTTCATCAGTGGGTGAAGCCATAGTAGGAGATGAACTAATTTAAATATGTGTAAATAACCAAGAATTCTGAATTTATTACCACAGAGCCAAAATGTGTTTTTCAACTGCACAGGTACTCACTGCAGAATACTATGGAATAGCATGTTGCTGCCAGAGCCATGCTACACCACCCGTGTTTTGCTATTAGAGTGCTATTCTGGAAATGTAATTCTACACTAGTTGGGGACAGCAGTAAACATACATGTGTAGGAAAACATCAAATGGAAGAAAGTTGTGGAGACTCATTGACAGGGACATCTTTTCAGCATTTGTGAGGAGGCAGGTGTTTCACTAGCAGCATCCAAAGCACAACAAAATCTCACCTATTGTCTCTGCTGCTACTCCGGTTGGCTTCCTTGCATAAGTATTTTCTTGGAGAAAGAGGAAGAGAGGAGAGGAAGTGACTACAGGATCAAGCATCAAGCAACATGATGGTCAACATATTCAGTGTTTTGGCTCTCTGCCATTTGTTTTAATTTCTTTCCTTTTTTCCATTTTTCACCTTGTTGCTAACATTGAGGTAAGTGTTCATCTGGAAGTAGGTGCTGGCAGAAAATTTTAAGTTTTCTGTTTTTTGTTTTACTTTGTGGTAGAGTTCGTAATTTTTCTGCCAATGCTTGCACTGAGGTAACTGTTTATTTGGTAGTAAGTACTAACAGTGTTTCTGGGTTTGTTTAATTTTGTTTTATTTTTAACTTCATGGAGGGTTATTGATGTTATTAGGGCTGTGGGTGCTTCCATTTAACTGGACAGAGCTTGTACTGCTTAAAATCTGTAGCCTGGTGAGCAGACATGAATACACATTTGGGACCTGTGTTTTCAACTGAGGGCAAGCAGCTTGTGTTTCTTTTTATGAATTCTTTCTGTCTTACCTCCTGTCCTTTTAAGGACAGCAGTGTGACAGTTGTTTATTTTGTTTTATTTTTAACTTCATGGAGGGTTGTTGATGTTATTGGGGCTGTCGATGCTCCCATCCAGTTGGACAGGAACGTGTGCTGCTTAGAATATCTCACCTGGGAAGAGTAGGTGCTCATGTCTTCACAACGTGTGATTAAGTGAATTAGTGAGGGGTAAGGAAGGAGGTGCATAAGTCTTAAGATTTAAACTTGTTACACTTAATTTTACAAGGAATTTAAGTACATACTTTATTTGTTCAACATGCAGCAAAACATGGATTCACTAAATGTATATGTTTTGGAAGACCTTATAAAATCAAATTATATCAAAGAATGTGTGCATTGTAATGTGTATTATAAGCAAAGTGGAACTAATACTTGTTGAAATTGCACTAAACTATTGGAACTTTTGAGGGCCATTGATGCAAGTCCTGATAGTAATAATAATAAAGATCCTTGCATGTGTCACTTTAGAAAACCATTTGCTATGATTTTTGAATACTGAAGTGAATGGAATTGAATGTTTGAATTGCCATAAACAGAATGTTAATCAGAAATTGCTTCTGGATAACAGTGTGAATGGGAGTTTAGGTAAGTCAGATTCTCCAACAAAGACAGAAGCTAAGGGTAAGAAAAGGAAGGAGACCAGACATTGTATTACAAAATAGAGTAAAATGTGATGAGGCAGAGAAGCAGCTTGTAGATGCTACTTCTGAACTCCAGTTGGATTTAAACAATACTGATGGGATAGATGACATAGAATATGGAGAAAATCATTTTGTAGATAACCTCAGTTCAGATGAATTGCATCTCTCTGGATAGAGCTGATTCATTTTCATTTATAAAACAACTAGGCCTGTGTCTGTGTGTCTATACCTGGAAATCATTGTATCTAAGGACAGAAGGGAAGTTAATGGTACAAAGGCTTTAAATGAAGTTAGGAATAATTGAATTGTAAATTTAGATTGTGCAGCTAGAGAGAATTCTCCTTCTGTTTTATTGTTACCTAAATCAGATGCATGCAATAAGAATATTGCTACCAGGAGACATATTAAAAGGATAAGTCAAACAGAATCTTATGATAAATTGCATTATGCTGATGTAAATAAATTGAAAAGAGAGCTCTTCAAGGGGTAACTGAATTACATGAAGTGTTAATTTTGTGGACTCAATCCTGAAACCTGTTATTAAAGCAATATCAAAAATGGATGAGTCATTTCTTATTGTATCTGCTCTCCCAGGGTTGAGATTATTGGACACTGTTAAGCATTTGCCAAGACTGAGACTAGTGAAACTGGCATATAGTCTATATGTAATACATGTGGGAACTGTGTATTTGGGATCTTCCCCATTAAATGAGATACAGGAATATAAAAACTTGGGTATACTTATCACATCTAAGTTGACCTTCAATGCACATGTAGATCACATTTCTATAAAGGCACCTAAGTATATGGGGTACCTATTAAGGAGATTATCTACTAGGGATGAGCATGTATTGACTTTGGTATTTAAAACTTATATAAGACCATTACTGGAGTACAATAACACTTTTTATATTTATTTTCAGGGGCAATATAAAGAACTTGAAAGAGTCCAAAGGAGATTTACAAAAAGAACAGAGGATTATAGATTTATGGATTATGGCCTTTGCTGTAAGTTGTTAAACTTGTATAGTCTCTGCTATAGGTAAATACATGGAAAGTTATTATCAGCATATAAGATCTTTCATGACCCCATATTACAAATTATGTACAGCAATGAGGTTAATAGATGTACTAAGACATACAAACAAGAATATGATGTTTGTACTAAAAAGGGAAATCTCAAAATCAGAGAACAATTTATTCTTGTTAAAATTACAAGACTTTGGAACAATCTCCTTTTAAATAGTTTTGGTAGTTTAAAAAGGAACCTGGCTATCTGGGAGGGTGATAAGGTTTACATACCATATATTGTGGAATCAGTATTTTCCGATATCCAAATGGATGAAACATTGTATCTGAACATATGAACGTATAAAAGTATAAGCATAAAATCTGTCCACAGCATGTTGTACAGCAGTCTCCAGTTTTGGTTACTATTTCTCAGTCCTCATTTGCTGTAATAGTTATTTACACATTATGTTTTTTCAACATTTAAGGTGCTCCTATGCATGTCTTGAGCCATATTGCAGCCATAGATGATCTGTGCTATTAAACTATATGCTCTTGATGGTCGGCAGGGCAGGACAGTAAATGGATGGACAATGGGGCTCTGCACTTTTATAAATTATGCCAGTCTCCACAATGCATGTATGCCATGATGTACAATATTTATGAATATCCTGACCCATTCATATGCCAGATCATCTGCAATTTTTTGGTGTAAAATATTAGCAGATCAATTTTCTGATTATCATTCTCAGTAGTAGTAGCTCTTTGCCTGAAAAAAATCCCTTTGAATTATAGAAATACTATTCTTAGGTGAGTGTTCACTTTTTATAGCATAATCATCCATATACTGAATCAGTAGGGCTTGATAAAAGGTGGTACGTACACTACTGACAAATGTTTTGAAGATTAAGGAGACATACTGATGTACAAAGGATACAGTCATTGATAGACTAAGGCCATGAAATGACATTGGAATAGTAAATGGAATGGGAGTACTCAGACAGCAAGTTTAACAACCATTTAATAATGTCAAGTTCAAAGCCAAAGTCAGTTTGATATTACTTATGAGTGGAAAGAGAGAGAGAGAGAGAGAGAGAGAGAGAGAGAGAGACTATACTGATTGGTTTTGATAAGTTTCAAAATGTAGGTCACTCAGGAAAATCACCACTGACTTAACTTCTAAAATACTCAGCAAAGGCCAAGTGCTGTATCTATGCTGTATCCAGACTGGAAACAACTATGAGTTTGTAACTGAAGAGTCAAGTTTTGATGTGTACTGAGTATATTGTTCAAAAGATTTTCTAGAATATGGGCCCTATAAAGTAGTTTTAGGATCAGTTACCTCAGAAGCAGGAATCTTAAAATTAGGTGTTCTTGCAGGGATCTGTGCAATGGCCTTTGTTATTGCCTTACAAGCTCTAAGCATTGTTATGTACTGGGACAATTTAATTTTAGTCCAAGAAACTAGAACTAGTGCAGAGGTACAGAAGAATGTATATGCTTAATAAAATTTTGTGTTGACAGGGCATGAATAAGCTAGTGTTAAACTTGAATAAAACAAAATTAAAGATATCTGAAATCACTCAAGTTGTTAAATGAAATAGATTTTCTTACGATCTAGGACATCCAAGGACACCCAAAATACTTAGTCCAAATGTACTGATATTCAGACACTTTGCCTAGATTCCAAATGCTCATTATGATAATGTGCTGCAATTATTGTTGACAAAGTCTTCAAGCAGCTCAAGCTGAAGTTAAAAACTCACTAAATTGTTTACCATGGAATCCGAAGTCAAACGGATCGATGTGCTGTTTAGAAGTCCACGGGCTTTATTAAAGTAAGTGGCTTACAGTCACAAGTTGAATTACTTTAATATTGTCCACTCTGATTTTCAGACTGTTAACAGCAGGAGTGCTAACTGCCATTACCATGTAAAATTCATATTCTGGCTCACTACTGAAAAGAACTGACTTTGGTTTAATGACTGGGAGCACAGAACTTAATAAAGTTACTCCTACTGCATAAAATTCTGTGCTTTAAACTATTGGTACATTAAAACCCAACATTTACATAGAAGCTTCAAGTGTCAGTGTTATAAAGAATGGATAATGGATTAAAGAGGAATTTATACACCTGACATTACATATATAGGTATGTTATATCAGTGTTGAAAAGAAAACCGATGACAGACTCCAAAATAATGTATTTACCTAATATTATATTTATATATATTTCTGTAAATAATTGATTAATTAAATTATTCTAGTAGATGTTCTGTCTTTTGGCTGCTCAAAAATGTATGTATTCATGTTACTATACGCATAAGTAATATTGTACATATTTGAATGTTACATGACCAGATATAAGTTATATTACCTATGTAACTTGTAGTACTATCTGTTTCTGTTATGCTGTGTCCTTTGGCATATGTTATGGCTGAAAAGGTTCTCTAGACTAGTCCACCTACCTATTTAACAAGCAAACAAACAAATAAGAAAGAAAGGTAGTGGTTTGTCTGTGAATACATCTTCTGGGTATATTTGAAATTGACCACAGAAGGGCAATAGGCTGGAGGACAACTCAGATGAGGGACCACCCTTATGGAGAAGCTTAATATTAGATGATTTCCAGTGCCTAAAGACATAGTTTTCACTGATGATCCTGTTTGTTTGTTTATTTATTTATTTACTTAATTGCTATTTGGTAGTAGGTAGGAAGGCTGATCTGAATACTATTTTTGGAAATGACCTGAAACCCTGTAAATCACTTTGAAAATTGGGTAGGCAGTCCTGCTAGCTGCAAGACTAAGAAAGTCTAAAGGAAAATTGTCAACAGATGGAGGGGTCTGTTTTAACTTGTTTAGGAACAGGGTTATTCCTGCTACATGAAATTATGTGCTTTTAACTATCGGTGTTTTAAAATATGCTACATTCAAATCCAATCTAAAGAAACATTTATATAGAACCTTCAAGTGTCAGTGTTATAAAGAAAATGGATGATGGATTCCAGAGGAATCGATATACCTGACATTACGTATATAGGTATGTTATATCAATGTTGAAAAAAAAATGGAAGGCAAACTCCAAAATAATGTATATACCTAACATTACTTGTAATTGTGTTTCTATAATTAATTGGTTAATAAAAGTGTTACTCTGTCCTTTGTCTGCTCAAAACATATATGTCTTCATGTTATTACACACATAAACAGTATAGTACATATTTAAATGTTGCATGACCATATATAAGTTCATAGGATCATAGGACGTTACTAGGCTATTGGCCCTGAGGCCCTTATAAGCCTAGCCAAGAGTTTAGCCCATGTATAGACAAATCAGCACCCAATGCCCCTGTCCAGCAGGGACACGGGTAGAATCCCAGAGATTAATTTTCTAATTCTCATCCAGTTATCCATGTTGCACTTAAAAAGGGGTAAAGAGGTACACTGCTTGATATGGAGAGGGAGTTTATTCCACAGATGGGGGAGTCTCTGGGACACAAATCTGTCCTCCCAACAAGTCCTATTGATGTCACAAACCAGGTTGAGGCTGTGTGTGCAGGTTACTCGAGTGGACTTTGACTTGCGCATATGCAGAAGTCCCATCAAGGCAGGGTCCGAGATCGCCTTGTATGCCAGACAGAGTTCACCTCTGAGGAGTCTGCATGAAACAGAGTAGAGGGATAGGACTTTTAGCCTATCTGTGTATGGTAGATTTTTGAGGTCCTGGATTCTCTTGGTGAGAAACCTCTGGTCTCTCCAACTGCTACATGTGTTTTGCAAGGTACATGCTGAATGGGGAATTGCACTCAATAACAGGCCATATAAGGGGAGAATACAGGAATGTTATGACCTCCTTGCCCTGGATGAAATACCCTTACTTATGAGGTGGGCCATGTAGAAGGCTTTCTGTACAATGGAAGCACCATGCTGGTCAAAAGTCAGGTTGCTATCAATCTGGGTGATAAAATCCATCATGACTGACTGCATGCTTAGGACATTGTTATTAATGTGATCATTTGTGGGGACGTCACTCTCCCCAAAGGGGATGATGATGCTTTTTTTGCATTCAGCTTGAGGCCATGTTTCTGGCACCAGTCATTTGTTTGGGTGAGACCGCACCAGTCATTTGTTTGGGTGAGACCCTCTTGGAGGATGTCCACATCACTATGGGAATTTATGACAGCGTCCAACTTGCAGTCATCGGCAAACTAGGTCAGCCATAGCCCACTGGTTTTGGTCTGCACCTCAGATTCATAGGTTCATAGATTCATAGGTGTTTACTAGGCTAACGATCACAAGGGCCTTTTTAAGCCTAGCCATGCATCCTAAATCTCTGACGAGTTCTGATACCCTTGATAAGTGTAAGCAAGGGCCTGGGAGATGAACCATTTACAGGTTACCTGTTTGCATCAGAGACATAGATGCCAAACCAGGGATGAATTTCTGGTTTCTAATCCAATTGTCCAAGTTGCAATTGAATTGAATTAGGGAGTAACTCTGCTCGCATGGATGGGGAGCTTGTTTCATAGATGGGGTAGTGTCTGGGATGCATACCTAGCTCTCCAGCAGGTCCTATTTATATCACAGGCAAGGTTTAAGTCTTTAGAATGGGTAATTCTGGTACTGTTTGTTTTGTATTTTTTATATCCCAAATAACAGAGGCCCCAAGATCAAACCCTGGGATACACCACTCGATATGGGTCTACTGCTTGAGGTGGATTCCTCTATTTTGACTAGGTGGTTCTAACAGTGAGCCAGTTAGCTACCCATCTGGTAACATATGGATTGATGCCTAGTTGAGAGAGTTTATCTGTTATGCCTGAGGCAAGAATGGTGTTGAAGGCTTTGGCCAGGTCAGGGTAGGTGGTGTGTACTGCCTTCCCCTCGTCCATGGCTTTGATAACTGTCTCAAAAAAGTCGACCAAATTTAACAGATATAACCTCCCCTTGATGAAGCCAAACTGTGTGGGATCAAGGGTTTGGAGGATGCCAATGCCCTTGTTGATGAGGTCCATGATAATCTTTTTCTTGGCCTTGCAGATCAGGCTAGCTAGGCTAGTGGGTGTATAATTTCCCAGATCGGTGCATGCTCCACCTTTGTGTAAAGGGATAACAGTGGCTATCCTCTACTCAGCTGGGACAAAGCCGGTACTCAGGCTTTAGTTGAATAGGGCACCTAATGGTGCTGCAGGTTCCTGCCTGAGTTCATGTAGTGTGCAGCCTGGGATGTTATCGGGTCATAGGTTCATAGGTTCATAGGTTCATACTAGGCTATCTGCCCTAGGGCATTTATAAGCTTAGCCAGAGTGTGTTTGGCTTCTGCCACCCATTTTAAATTAATTTTGCTATGCCCTTTTTCGAGGTTAGTATACTGTGCCTCTGTCTAACAGTGACACAGAAGTGATACCCGGGGTAAACCTACGATCTCCCATCCACTCATCAAGATTCCTCTTGAAGAGAGTCAATGAGGGACTCTGCCTAACCTGGACTGGGATTTTATTCCAGAGTGAAGGGAGCCTCTGGGTTATGAATCTGTCCCTCCAGCATGTCCTATTTATTTCAGTGCTGAGGTTCAAGTCTCTTGAGCGCATAGCTCGATGGGATTTGGATTTTCTGAGGTGCAGCATGTCCATTAATTCCGGGTTGGACATGGCTTTATACGTCAGGCACAGATCACCTCTGAGCAGGCGGTATGCCACTGAGTAGAGCTGGAGTTTCTTTAACCGGGCAGCATATGGCATCTGTTTGAGCCCTTTGATCCTCTTGGTGAGGTACTTTTGGTGTTCTTTCTAGTTGCTGCAGGTGTCTGGTAAGGTACATCCCAAAAGGGGCATTGTACTCAGTTATGGGCCTGATGAGGGATGAGTAAAGAGGCACGATGACCTCCCCTGATCTAGATGTGAATCCCTTCATGATTAGGTGGGCTATATAAAATGTTTTTCTAACCACTTTGGCCACGTGGTTGTCAAATGAGAGATTGCTATCAACTTGGGTCCCCAGGTCCCTAATTACTTCTTCCGTACTTAATGGATTACCACCTATGTGGTAATTTGTGGGCACTTTGTTTTTGCCAAAGGGGATGACTATACACTTTTTGGCGTTTAGTTTGAGGCCATGGCTCTGGCACCAGTTGTCTGTTTCTATGAGGCCCTTTTGGAGGATGCTTGTGTCAGCTGGAGAGTCGATTATGGCACCCAGTTTGCAGTCATCTGCGAACTTGGTCAGCCACAGTCCTTCCGTGTTGGCCTGTATCTCTGAGAAATATATACCGAACAAGAGAGGTCCCAGGACTGAGCCTTTTGGGACGCCACTTGTAACTGGTTTGGAGTCTGACATAGCTCCAGCAATTCTAGCCATGTGGGTTCTGTCCTTGAACCAGTTTGCAACCCATCTAGTGACATAGGGGTTTATATTTAAGCTGACGAGCTTATCTATAATGCCCGAGTGGGGTATTGTATCGAAGGCTTTTGCGAGGTCCAGGTAGGCTGTGTGGACCACCTTCCCCTCATCAATGGCCTTGGTGACTGTTTCAAAGAAATCAACCAGGTTTAAGAGGCAGGATCTGCCCTTAACAAAGCCAAACTGGGTAGGATCCAGTGTCTGTAGGTCCCCAATATCTTTATTTATGAGGTCCACGATGATCCTTTCCATAGCTTTGCAGACCAAGCTAGTCAGGCTTATGGGGCGATAGTTTCCAGGATCTGTTGAGACACCACCTTTGTGGAGAGGGACCACTGTTGCTGTATGCCACTCTTTGGGTACATATCCTGTAGTAAGGCTGAGATTGAACAGTAGTTTTATGTTTGGGTTTAGCTCTTCTTGGAGTTCATGTAGGATGCAGCCCGGGACACCGTCTGGTCCCATTAATGCTGTGTTTTTTGCTTTGGAGAGGGCGGCTCTTACCTGAGCATCTGAGATGTCAGGGGTGCAGCACTCTGCTGGGATAGATATTTGCCCTTTTGGTGGGGAGGAGAAGTTTGCGCTGAACCTGTCAGCTATGATGTTGGCAATGTCTGTGGGTTTGGTGTATTTTTTGTCATTTTGGACTAATTCTGAGCATATCTGGGAATTCCCACCTAAGGTTCCTAACATAACTAAAGAAAACCTTGTGATTATACTTAGTGTCCTGTGCAATTTTTCTCTCGAAGCCGGCCTTAGACGATTTTATGAGTGCCCGTAGTTTTTTGCTAATACTGATCAGAGATGCCTTCCCTTTTCGGGATTTTGCTCTATCATGTAGTAACTTCCTCCTTCTATTGTATAGTTTGTTTATGGCTGGGTTCCACCAGACAGGACGTCTGCCTTTGGAGGATTGGGTCTTGGTTTTATTTGGGATTGCATGATCCATGCATTCCTGAAGGTGTTCATAGAATGCGTTTATAAAGGATTCTGCGGTCTGGGCCGTATTTTCCACAGGCCGGGGGGCTTTGAAGGATTCCACCTCGGTTTTGAGGAGTGTGAAATTTGCTTTAGAGAAGTTTTTCACTGTGGTTTTCTGGGCAGGGGTTGGGGTCGGGATGTGAATATCCAGTGAGATTAGTTTATGGTCTGATCTTACCAGTGAGGGATACATTTCACACTGAACTGATCGAAAGAAGGACACTGAGGAAACTAGGAGCTATAATATATAACATTAAGTATCCTGTTTTTTGTTTATTTTGTTCTTTATTTCTTTGTTATTTATAGCACTTTGTGTACTGTGTATTTTTCTAGCTAGTTTCACTGTGTGTGAGGTGTTAACTGGAAATTGTCCACTTTTATTAAGCATATGTTGGGTTGTTTGTTTCTGATAACTTGTTGCAGTTAAACTCTTTTTTCTAGAGGCTCCTTTAGCTGTTTAAAACTTTAATTTAAAGGCTCACTGCTGCTTTTCAGCTGTGAGAAACATTTCTGCAGTTTGTTTCCCTCCCTGTTGGTATAGTGTTTTTATAGTTGGTGGCTTTGCAATTGCCCGCCCCTAGTGTAAATTTGATCTGGGACCCTCCTCCCAGTCTAGTGTCATTACCTCATTCTACCAAGTACAGGGAGAACATTTGAGAAGGCCAATCAGCTTAGTTTCTGCTACTCCTTTCTCTCTTTCCTTTCTCTCTTTCCACTTAAAAAAAAAAAAAAAAAAAAAAAAATTATCTGCTTTTACTGTATTTGTGTTTCTTCCTACTTTATTTTGCTTTTGCGTCATCTTAAAAGTACTCAATTGTATTTATTACTGCTTGGTGTAACTCATTCTAAGCCTTTTAGTTTAAGCACTTGGGCTTCAGACCAGTTGTTTTACATTAAGAAGGTTTGTGGTCTGCACTGTAGTGGCAGAACAGGTAGCTTACATCCTTCTAAGTTGGAAACTGCTGATTGAGGGCTCAGTGTCTGTTATTCTAAAAGTGTATTAATTCTGGTTTAAGCACTTGGGCTTCAGGCCAGTTATTTTACATTAAGAGGGTTTGTGGTCTGCACTCTTGTGGGAGGAGAGGCTGGACTCTGCCCTTCTGAGCTGGGAATTTCTGGTTAAAGGCTTATAGTGCCTGCATATTTGAACTGCTTCTTACTGAAATTGGTACACCTTGTTTGCTGTAGCATAGACTAGATCCAGGCCTGCTGAATCTAGCTTTGTTTGTATAACTTGAGCACTAATCCAGGCATTCTTTAAAGTATTCAATTGTATTTATTACTGCTTGGTAGTAACTTGATTCAAGTGTAGCTATCATTCTAAGTCTTTTGGATTAAATACATGGGCTTCAGACCAGTTGTTTTACATTAGGAAGGTTTGTGGCCTGCACTGTGGTGGCAGGACAGGTAGCTTACATCCTTCTAAGTTGGGAACTGCTGATTGAGGGCTCAGTGTCTGTTATTCAAAAAGTGTATTAGTTCTGGTTTAAGCACTTGGGCTTCAGGCCAGTTATTTTACATTAAGAAGGATCGTGGTCTGCACTCTTGTGGGAGGAGAGGCTGGACTCTGCCCTTCTGAGCTGGGAATTTCTGGTTAAAGGCTTATAGTGCCTGCATATTTGAACTGTTTCTTACTGAAATTGGTACACCTTGTTTGCTGTAGCATAGACTAGATCCAGGCCTGCTGAATCTAGCTTTGTTTGTATGCTTGTTGTTTGTTTGCTTGTTATTTCCCTGAAACGCTAATTCCACCTAAAACGCTGCTTTTCAGCGCTTCTGTGGATCCCTAGTGATATCTGCATTGCTTACTGTACTTATTTCCTTGTTTCACTTGAAAGAAAGTTACTGTTTGTCATTTTTGCATTTAAGTTACCTGTAACACATTGCATTTAAGTTACCTGGCACTTGCTCACTAAAGCAATTATATAAGTCAACACTAAAAAATTAAAAGCACTACACCCTCACAAACTTCCCTTGAGTACCTTGCTCCCCATTGGCCCTTTTTTCAATTATAAAGGAATTCCCAATACTATTCTAGCATGTCCAAAGGTCAGTTGTCAATCTCCTCTCCGGTCCAGCTGGTGAATCTGGGAATCTTGAGGCAATGTTACAACTGCCTCATGTACACAGACAACCCTCTCCTCCTCCCAACAAATTCCAACACATGTGAGAGATGCAACCATATAGCCAAACTGGAGGCTAAGCTCTCTCAACTCAGTACTGGCGTAACCAGTCAGGAGGAGAAGGAAACCACACTCACTACAATTCCAGTCTCACATAGACCTACCACGACAGCAAACCAAACACATAAACACACAAAAACATACTCGGAGGCTCTAAATAAAAATCTGCCTAAGCAGCAGAGACCTCCAAAGCAGACACCCAAGCAACCGCTACCCCAATACAAAACACATGCAACACATAGCTCACAAAGCCAGTGTGCCGAACAGTCACAGCCCTTAAGGCTAAACAACACACCTGATACACTTGTAATAGGTGACTCTATCGTCAGGCACACTGACGCCCCGCTCACCAGGCTGAACAAGGAGAAGGTCACGGTGAGCTGCCTGTCGGGCGCTAGGATCCGCCACATAACACAAGCACTCAGGTCACTCCAAGGCAAGTACAAATATGACTCAGTCATTGTCCATGCTGGTGTGAATGACCTGAGACGTACCTCCCTGGACTACATGAAAAGAGACATAGAGGAGCTCTCTGAGCATGTAGCCCAGGCCGGTATGACCCTAACCTTGAGCAGCATCTTACCCTCACCAAGAATGATGCCACAATATGAAGACAAGATGATCAATTTCAACAATTGGCTTAAGTATTGGTGTCATTCAAAAGGCATCCAATGCCTGTCAGCCTGGGATGACATGCTCGACAAGCCACGATGCTTCGCTAGGGACGCCTTACACCTGTCACACCTGGGCTTTCGGATATTGGAAAAGGCTCTTGCTACCCCCATAGTGCCTTTTTTAGGCAAGGCTCAAAAGACAAACCTACCTCCATAGGTATCACAAGGGATAAGAAACTAAGTGTAATGCTACTCAATGCCAGAAGTCTAAACCTCAAGATGCACACACTCGAAACTCTCCTTAGCATGGAGAACATCGATATCTGTGCAGAAACAGAAACCTGGTTCAAGGCTCCCGAGAGCACCCCAGCACTACCAGGTTATACCTCATACCATGCTTTTCGGCCCCAAAACTTGGACCAAACCACAAAAGGAGGGGGAGTATCAATATTCGTCAAACATACCCACACCTCCAGGTTGGTGGCACAGCACGAAGCATCAGAGACTATCCATGTGCAACTAACAGTGGGTAAAACTGCCTTCCAGTTTATAGCCTGCTACAGACCACCCTCCCAAACCCAGGAACCCCACTCGGCCTTCCTGAGAACACTGGAAAATATGAAGGTCTCTCCAAACACCATTATATTGGGCGACTTCAACTACCCAAACATAGACTGGGAGCATTACTCTAGCTCCAACACCCTAGCCCAAAGGTTCCTAGAATTTATAAACTCAAATGCTATGGAACAACTTGTTACCACTCCCACAAGAGGGGAAAACATACTGGACCTGATCATCACCAACATGGGGACTCTATGCTCCAAACCAGAAGTGTATCCGTCACTGGTAAGATCAGACCATAAACTAATCTCACTGCATATTCACATCCCGACCCCAACCCCTGTCCAGAAAACCACAGTGAAAAACTTCTCTAAAGCAAATTTCACACTCCTCAAAACCGAGGTGGAATCCTTCAAAGCCCCCAGGCCTGTGGAAAATACGGCCCAGACCGCAGAATCCTTTATAAACACATTCTATGAACCCCTTCAGGAATGCATGGATCATGCAATCCCAAACAAAACCAAGACCCAATCCTCCAAAGACAGACGTCCTGTCTAGTGGACCTCAGCCATAAACAAACTATACAATAGAAGGAGGAAGCTACTACATGATAGAGCAAAATCCCAAAAAGGGAAGGCATCTCTGATCAGTATTAGAAAACACTACGGGCACTCATAAAATCGTCTAAGGCCAGCTTTGAGAGCAAAATTGCACAGGACACTAAGTATAATCACAAGGCTTTCTTTAGTTATGTTAGGAATTCTCAGATATGCTCAGAATTAGTCCAAAATGACAAAAAATACACCGAACCCACAGACATTGCCAACATCCTAGCTTACAGGTTCAGCACAAACTTCTCCCCCCCTCCCCACCAAAAGGGCAAATAGCTATCCCAGCAGAGTGCTGCCCCCCTGACATCTCAGATGCTCAGGTAAGAGCCGCCCTCTCCAAAGCAAAAAACACAGCATCAATGGGACCAGATGGTGTCCCGGGCTGCGTCCTACATGAACTCCAAGAAGAGCTAAACCCAAACCTAAAACTACTGTTCAATCTCAGCCTTACTACAGGATATGTACCCAAAGAGTGGCGTACAACAACAGTGGTCCCTTTCCACAAAGGTGGTGTCTCAACGGATCCTGGAAACTATCGCCCCATAAGCCTGACTAGCTTGGTCTGCAAAGCTATGGAAAGGATATTCATGGACCTCATAAATAAAGATATTGGGGACCTACAGACACTGGATCCTACCCAGTTCAGCTTTGTTAAGGGCAGATCCTGCCTCTTAAACCTGGTCGATTTCTTTGAAACAGTCACCAAGGCCATTGACGAGGGGAAGGTGGTCCACACAGCCTACCTGGACCTCGCAAAAGCCTTCGATACAATACCCCACTCGGGCATTATAGATAAGCTCACCAGCTTAAATATAAACCCCTATGTCACTAGATGGGTTGCAAACTGGCTCAAGGACAGAATCCACATGGTTAGAATTGCTGGAGCCATGTCAGACTCCAAACCAGTTACAAGTGGCGTCCCACAAGGCTCAGTCCTGGGACCTCTCTTGTTCGGTATATATTTCTTGGAGGTACAGGCCAACACGGAAGGACTGTGGCTGACCAAGTTCGCAGATGACTGCAAACTGGGCGCCATAATAGACTCTCCAGCCGACACAACCATCCTCCAAAAGGGCCTCATAGAAACAGACAACTGGTGCCAGAGTCATGGCCTCAATCTAAATGCCAAAAAGTGTATAGTCATCCCCTTTGGCAAAAACAAAGTGCCCACAAATTACCACATAGGTGGTAATCCATTAAGTACAGAAGAAGTAATTAGGGACCTGGGGACCGAAGTTGATAGCAATCTCTCATTTGACAACCACGTGGCCAAAGTGGTTAGAAAAACATTTTATATAGCCCACCTAATCATGAAGGGATTCACATCTAGATCATGGGAGGTCATCGTGCCTCTTTACTCATCCCTCATCAGGCCCATAATTGAGTACAATGCCCCTTTTGGGATGTACCTTACCAGACACCTGCAGCAACTGGAAAGACCCCAAAAGTACCTCACCAAGAGGATCAAGGGGCTCAAACAGATGCCATATGCTGCCTGGTTAAAGAAACTCCAGCTCTACTCAGTGGCATACCGCCTGCTCAGAGGCAATCTGTGCCTGACGTATAAAGCCATGTCCAACCCGGAATTAATGGACATGCTGCACCTCAGAAAATCCAAATCCTATCGAGCTACGCGCTCGAGAGACTTGAACCTCAGCACTGAAATAAATAGGACATGCTGGAGGGCCAGATTCATAACCCAGAGGCTCCCTTCACTCTGGAATAAAATCCCAGTGCAGGTTAGGCAGAGTCCCTCATTGACTCTCTTCAAGAGAAATCTTGATGAGTGGATGGGAGATCATAGGTTTACCCCGGGTATCACTTCTGTGTCACTGTTAGACAGAGGCACAGTATACTAACCTCGAAAAAGGGCATAGCAAAATTAATTTAAAATGGGTGGCGAAAGCCAAACACACTCTGGATAGGCTTATTAATGCCCTAGGGCAGATAGCCTAGTATGAACCTATGAACCTATGAACTTCTGATCTGGAGCATAGAGTCCCCATGTTGGTGATGATCAGGTCCAGTATGTTTTCCCCTCTTCTGGGAGTGGTAACAAGTTGTTCCACAGCATTTGAGTTTATAAATTCTAGGAACCTTTGGGCTAGGGTGTTGGAGCTAGAGTAATGCTCCCAGTCTATGTTTGGGTAGTTGAAGTCACCCAATATAATGGTGTTTGGAGAGACCTTCATATTTTCCAGTGTTCTCAGGAAGGCCGAGTGGGGTTCCTGGGTTTGGGAAGGTGGTCTGTAGCAGGCTATAAACTGGAAGGCAGCTTTACCCACTGTTAGTTGCACATGGATAGTCTCTGATGCTTCATGCTGTGCCACCAACCTGGAGGTGTGGGTATCTTTGACGAATATTGATACTCCCCCCTCCTTTTGTGGTTCGGTCCAAGTTTTGGGGCCGAAAAGCATGGTATGAGGTATAACCTGGTAGTACTGGGGTGCTCTCAGGAGCCTTGAACCAGGTTTCTGTTACTGCACAGATATCGATGTTCTCCATGCTAAGGAGAGTTTCGAGTGCATGCATCTTGAGGTTTAGACTTCTGGCGTTGAGTAGCATTACTCTTAGTTTCTTATCCCTTGTAATACCTATGGAAGTGGGTTTGTCTTTTGAGCCTTGCCTAAAAAAGGCACTATGGGGGTGGCAAGACCCTTTGCCAATATCCAAAAGCCCAGGGGTGACAGGTGCAAGCCATCCCTAGCGAAGCATCGTGACTTGTCAAGCATGTCATCCCAGGCTGACAGGGATTGGATCCCTTTTGAATGACACCAATACCTAAGCCAATTGTTGAAATTGATCATCTTGTCTTCATATTGTGGCATCATTCTTGGTGAGGGTAAGATGCTACTCAAGGTCAGGGTCATACCGGCCTGGGCTACATGCTCAGAGAGCTCCTCTATGTCTCTTTTCATGTAGTCCAGGGAGGTACATCTCAGGTTATTCACACCAGCATGGACAATGACTGAGTCATATTTCTACTTGACTTGGAGTGACCTGAGTTCTTGTGTTATGTGGCGGATCCTAGCACCTGACAGGCAGCTCACCGTAACCTTCTCCTTGTTCAGCCTGGTGAGCGGGATGTCAGTGTGCCTAACGATAGAGTCACCTATTACAAGTGTATCAGGTGTGTTGTTTAGCCTCCCATGGAGACTGTATTTTTTGCCTTTGAGAGAGCAGTGATGACCAGATCCTTAGATATAAGGGGAAGGGGGCAGGTACTGGGAATGTCCTGATTTACTAATGGGGGGACAGAGGGACCAGTTCTGAACAGATCTGGGTGCTACCTTGGACATATGTGAATAAGGCCTTATGACTGTGAGACGGACATATGTGAATAAGGCCTTATGACTGTCTCTAGTTGATGTGGCTAATTTGGACTTGAAGTTTGCTTTGGATGATTTCACTAGTGCTCTTATTTGCTTGTTTAGGCTGAGAGATTGCTTTAAATTGGGCACCTGCTCCTTCTTGGTCCTGGACAGCAATTGTTTTATTTTGTTATAGAGTTTATTTATTGCAAATGTCCACCAGACAGGTTTACTCTTTCTTGCAGAGGATGATTTAGTCCTGTCAGGTATTCCTGATTTCATGCATCTATATAAATATATATGTATAAATGTTTCTATAGTAATTTGGTATAGTTTTGGATACTGATGCCAGTTCCTAGAGAGTGGGGGGGGGGACTGTGAAGCTCTTTATACCTTCCCTCAGGAGACTGTAATCAGCTTTGGAAAAGTTTTTGTTTGACCCTAGCTAGAAGTGGCCGTGGAAGATGGTGACCTCGAACGTGACCACTTTATGGTCAGATCTTACAACAGAAGATGATATTGCAGGGATGCTGCAGTGGTTACTCATGTTGGTTAATACCAAGTCCATGATATTATCATGTCTTGTGGGGATATTGATTAGCTGTTCCAAAGCATTTGCATTGACAAAATCAAGGAATCTCTGGGCATTTGTGTATTGGCATGGATAGTTCTTCCAGTCTATGTTTGGGTAGTTAAAGTCATACAAGATCAGGGTAAAGGGTTGAATCATGATAGATTCGAGGAGGTCTAGATAGGCAGTTTGGGCATCGTGAGTCAGATTTGGGGGCTGATAGCTAGCTATGATTTGTATAGGGGTCTTGTCAATGGTTAACTGCACCTGGAGTGTCTCCTGTACATCGTACTGTTTGACCAGCCTGGAGGTGTGTATGTCTTTAATATAAACTGAAACTCCACCTCCTTTGGCTTTACTACCCACAGTTTAGGGTCTGAATGTATGATAGGATGAGTAACCAGGTATGGCTGGGGTGCTCTCCACAGCTTTGAACCAGATTTCTGTGACTGCGCACATGTCAGCATTTTCCAGGGTTAAGAATGCTTGCAATGAGTGCAGTTTCATGTTTAGATTCCTAGCATTTAGCAGCATGACCTTTAATTTGTTTTTTGTTGAAATTTGTATGTTGGTAGTTTTAACTTCATCACTTTTTCTAAAAAAGGCACTATGGGGAGACAAGAGCCTTTGCCAGAAGCCTGAAGCCCAGGTGAGACAGATGCAGGCCATCTCTGGCAAAGCATCATGGTCTGTCTATCATATCTTCCCAGGCTGTCAGGTACTGGATCCCCCTGGAATGATACCAGAAGCTAAGCCAGTTGTTAAAGTCACTCATTTTCTGTTTGTATTGAGGCATCATTCAGTGTGACAGTAGAATGCTGCTTAAGGCTAATGACATACCTACCTGGGACACATATTCAGCGAGTTCAATCATGTCCCTCTTCATATAGTCCAGGGATGTATATCTCAAGTCATTCACACCAACATGGACTCTGACAGATTCATAACAGTACCAGTTGTTGAGAGACTTGAGTGTGTGTGTGTGATATGGTGGATTCTGGCCCCTGACAGACAACTAACCATAACTTGCTCCTTATCCAGCCTGGTGAGAGGTATATATGTGTGTCTCACAATGGTGTCTCCTATGACTAATATGTTGGGTTTATGGTTAAGCCTTAGTGGTTTTGAGATACAGGTGTGTAAACTATGCATGGTATGTGATGTGGAGGACTGTGGAGATTGCGTGTGTTTTTGCCTCGGAGATCTCCTTTGTTTAGGTATCTTTTTGTTGAGGACATCGACATATGTGGGTGTGTGTTGTGTAGGTGTGGGTGGTGTCTGAGGTGTAGTGATTTTGTTGACAACCTTCTCAGTGCCAGATATACTGGCTTGTGATGGAGAGAGCATGGACTCTAGGTTCCCAATGTAATTGTATCTCTACCAAACTGTGTTCCTAGGAGGTAATAGCAGGTGGTTGTCTGTGTACATAAGGCAGTTGCTACACTGTCTTAGGATTATATCACCTATGTAACTTGTAGTACTATATGTTTCTGTTATGCTATGTCCTTTGGTATTTTTTATGGCTGAAAAGGGTCTCTAGGCTAGCCTTCCTACCCAGTTAACAAACAATGGCAATTTGTCTGTGTAAATTGTGACAGAAGGAAGAACTACCAACTATGCCAGGAGAAGTAGGGCAGTGGATGTGTAACATATGCCAGCACAACTAGCTGGAAGTTTGTAAAGAATCATGTGTCATTTGAATGTCAAACTGATTTGTAATGATGCCTGTGCTGAAAATGTATTTGTGAGGGTTGCTTGTGTTAAAATGTATCATGTAAAATGTATTGCTTGAAGGAAAAGAAATATACATGTATTATTGTTCATAAGTTCATAGGTTCATAGGTAGGTACTAGGCTATCTGCCCGAGGGCATTTTTAAGCCTAGCCAGAGTGTGTCAGCTTTCGCCGCCCCATTGATTAATTAACTGAGCCTCTGTCAAGCAGAGCCAATGAAGTGATCCCAGGGGTGTATTTTCTGTTACCCATCCACTCGCCAAGGCTTCTCTTGAAGAGTGTTAGTGAGGGGCTCTGCCTAATGTAGTTAGGAATTTTGTTCTAAAGCATGGGGAGTCTCTGTGACAGGAATCTATCCCTCCAGCATGTTTTATTTATTGTTGTGGTGAGATTTAGCTCACTAGAGCGTGTGGCTCTCAGTGACTTGGGTTTCTTTAGGTGGAGCATGTCCATCAATTCTGAGTTGGACATGGCTTTGTAAGTCAGGCAGAGATCACCTCTGAGTAAGCGATATGCCACTGAGTACAGCTGGAGTTTTTTCAGTCGGGCTGCATAGGACATATGTTTGAGGCCAGTAATCCTCTTGGTGAGGTGCTTTTGTGGTCTTTCCAGCTGTTGGAAGTGTCTTGTGAGGTACATCCCAAATGGGGCATTGCACTCTATGATGGGTCTGATGAGTGACGAGTAGAGGGGCACTATAACCTCTTTATTTCTAGATGCGAACCCCTCAGTAATTAGATGGGCCACATAGAAGGATTTCCTAACTACTTTGGCAATATGATTGTCAAAGGGAGATTACTATCTACTTGGGTCCCCAGATCTCTTATTACCTCTTCTGTATTAAGGGGGCTGCCGCTTATGTGGTAATTCGTGGGTGTTTTGTTTTTCCCAAACGGGATGACTATGCATTTTTTGGCATTTAGCTTGAGGCCATGACTTTGACACCAGGTGTCTGTCTCAGTAAGGCCTTTTTGAAGGATGTCCATGTCAGCCGGAGAGTCAGTTATGGCTCCCAGTTTGCAGTCATCGGCGAATTTGGTTACCCATAGTCCTCCTGTGTTTGTACTTCTGAGAAATATATGCCAAACAGTAAGGGTCCCAGAACTGAGCCTTGCGGGACACCACTTATGACTGGTTTAAAGTCGGACCTGGAGCCCGCTATTCTTACCGTGTGAGTTCTGTCTGTAAGCCAGTTGCCAACCCAACTTGTGACGTAGGGGTTTATGTTCAGGCTGGTGAGTTCTTCTATAATACCCGAGTGAGGAATGGTGTTGAATGCCTTGGCAAGATCAAGGTAGGCTGTGTGAACCACCTTTCCCTCGTCTATGGCCTTGGTGACTGTCTCAAAGAAGTCAACCAGGTTTAGTAGGCATGATCTGCTCTTAACAAAGCCGAACTGGGTCAGGTCAAGTGTTTGGAGGTTTCCAATGTCTTTGATAATGAGTTCCATGATGATGCGCTCCATAGCCTTGCAGACCAGGCTAGTCAGGCTTATGGGGCAATAGTTACCAGGGTCAGTTGTGGCCCCTCCTTTGTGGAGCGGAATAACCATTGCTGTGCACCATTCTGTGGGCATGTAGCCTGTAGAGAGGCTGAGGTTGAACAGCGTGTTTAGGTGGGGGGTTAGTTCGTTCTGTAGTTCATGCAAGACGCAGCTTGGGACACCATCTGGCCCCATTGATGCTGTGTTTTGGCTTTTGAAAGGGCTGTTTTCACCTGTGCTTCTGTGATTTCCAGGACACTACACTTTTCTGGTATTGTTGTGGGCCCTTTTGAAGGTGAGAGGGAAGTGAAGTTTGCACTAAATCTATCTGCCAGGATGTTGGTAATATCAGTAGGTTCAGTATATTTTGTGCCATTTTGCACTAGCTCAGAGCATATCTGCGAGTTGCCACTTAGATTCTTGACATAGCTAAAGAAGGCTTTGTGGTTATCTTTCGAATCCTTGGCTATTTTTCCTTTGAAGTTAGCCTTGGATGATTTTATGAGGGACCTTAGTTTCTTACTGATACTGATCAGGTTGTCTTTCCTTCTTGGGATTTGCTTTTTTTCTGAACTAGTTTCCTCCTTCTGTTATATAACCTGTTTATGGCAGGGATCCACCAGATTGGTTTCCTTCTCTTAGGGGAGTGAGTCTTGGTCTTGCTAGGGATGGCACAATCCATGCATCCTTGTAGTTGCTCATAGAGTGCAATTGTAAAGGATTCTGCATCTTGGGCAGTGTTATACTTTAGCGTGGGGGCTGTGAAACTTACCACCTCTGCCTTAAGTAAGGTGAAGTTTGCTTTAGAAAAGTTTTTCACTGTGGTTTCCTTGGTTGGGGGTGACAGACACTGGATCCCCTTTGAATGATACCAGAAGCTTAGCCAATTGTTGAAACTGATCATTTTTTCTTTATACTGAGGTATCATTCTTGGTGAGGGCAGGATGCTATTCAGGGTCAGGGTCATACCTGCCTGGGCTACATGATCAGAGAGCTCTTCCATGTCTCTTTTCATGTAGTCCAGGGAGGTACATTTCAGGTCATTCACACCAACATGAACAATGACAGAGTCATATTTGTACTTGTTCTGGAGTGACCTGAGTGCTTGTGTTATGTGTCGGATTCTGGCTCCTGATAGGCAGCTAACAGTAACTTTCTCCTTGTCCAGCCTAGTGAGTGAGGCATCAGTGTGCCTGACTATTGAGTCGCCTATTACTAGTGTGTTAGGTATGTTATTTCACCTTAAGGGCTGTGATTGTGCGGCACATTGATTTTGTGTTTTTTGTGTTGCCTGGTTTGTGATGGGAGGTGCAGGCTTTGTGGGTGTCTGCTTTGGAGCTCTCTGATGCTTTTGCAGGTTTTTATTTAGAGCCTCCGAGTATAATTTCATGTATTTATGTGTATTTTTTGCCAGTGCTGGTTTAGTAGGTCTATGTGAGGCTGGAGGTGTGGTGTAAGTGTTAACCTTCTCCTCATTACTGTTTGTTCCAGTCTTGGGTGGAGAGACCTTAGCCTCCAGTTTGGCTGTATAATTGCATCTCTCGCATATGTTAGTGTTTTGTGGTAGGAGGAGAGGGCTCTCTGTGTACATGAGGCAGTTGTAACATTGCCTCAGGATACCCAGATTCACCAGCTGGACTAGAGAGTACACCTGAAGTTGCCCTTTGGTCATGCCTGAATAGTAGGGTGAGCTGCTTAGTCACTTGGTTAGTGAGAGGTGGATAAAGAGCCTTGCTGTGCTGGGCAGTCAAGTGTCGGGGTATATTAGTGCTTGCTATTAGGTCTGAGCAAGTGCTGGACTGTAGGATGCTTTTTGAGTGCTTAGGTTGAGAGTTAGACTAGTTTCAAGTGAAAAACTGAAGAGGAGACTTTGTGGAGCCGGGAATAATTTAACCCTAGCTAACCAGTGCTGCCCGGTGCGCAAAACCGTGCAAACATGGTTTTTAAACTACTAACTTCTGGGCTGGAACCACTCCTCCACGGACAGATGGCTGCTCAAAGTTCCCCTCTTTCACAGGTGAACAGAGAAACTTCCCTCTATCTAAGTAAGGTATGGGCAACTCAGAAACTTGTAACACAGCCCTGAATTCAGCACTAGCCTGAAAACTGGACTATACTAGCTTAGAAAGGCGGGAAACAAGAATTTTTTTTTTTTAAAAGATAAGGCAAAAACAGTAAAAAGTACACTTAAAACAGCTTTAAACGACTACAAGTGATCAGAAAAGGCTATCACACTTTAGTGTGTAGCCTACAACAGTTAAACAATTTATTTAAACAAACAAAAAAAAACTTTTTAAAAGTGCAGGCAGTCAAATAAGTACAATATGTGAAAAAAACAAGCTTTTAAATCACAATAAGTGCTGGAAAAATCAGCGTTTAGGCAGAAAACAGTTAAGTACAGCAAGAAAATACAGAAAACTGATACTCAATCACTCCAAAGTCTCTCTTTTAAGCTAGAAGGCTTGTATCAGTTTAAGGCTTTCTAGTGCTTTCCAGTAGGTTAGTTACAGGAAAGATGGGAAACACGCGCAGATGTGGTCTTTTAAACCAGAAATTTGAAAGAGATGGGCAACTTCCCAAATGATCAAAAAACTACAATTCCTGGGCCAAGAACCACTCCTCTTGTGGTAGACAGGCTACCTAGTACTTACCACTCCCACTGATAAGGTAGAAGGATGCACTCCAACACAAAAAGGCTTGGGGGGTTCAGAAGCTTACAAAGAGTCCTGGATACAGCAGATCTGTACCTGGACTAGACTAGTTACAGGAAAGGTGGGAAATAAGCGCAAATGCAGGCTTTTAAACCAGCAAGTTGAAAGAGATGGAAAACTGCTTTAACAGCCAATAAACTACAATTTATGGGCAAAAACCCACTCTCCCCATAGTAGATAGGCTACCTAATGCTTACCACTCCCACTGATAAGCTAGAATGCTTCCCTCCAACACAGAAAGGCTTGGGGGGCTCAGAAGCTTACAAAGAGTGCTGGATACAGCAAATCTGTACCTGGACTAGGCTAGTAACAGGAAAGGCAGGAAACAAGCACAAACACAGGCTTTTGAATCAGAAGGTTGAAAGATGGAAGAGCTTCCCAAACTGCCAATAAACTATAATTTCTGGGCCAAAAACCTCTCCTCCTGTGGTAGATAGGCTACCTAGTGCTTACCACTCCCACTGATAAGCTAGAAGGCTTCCCTCCAACACAGAAAGGCTTGGGGGGCTCACGAGCATACAAACAGTCCTGGATACAGCAAGTCTGTATCTGGACTAGACAATTTACAGGAAAGGCAGGAAACAAGCTAGGAATTTTTTTTTTTTTTTTTTTTACAGAAAAGCAGCTAAAACAGCAGTAAATACAATTCAAATGCAGTGCAGGCTAGCACACATGTATCAATATTACGGCAAATACAGTTTAATTAAATGCAATTAAATTAACAAATGACTAAAAAAAGTGCAGAAGGCATTAAATTAGAAGGCTACTAACAAGCAGTAATAAGTGCAGAGTAAGTAACAGCATGCAGAACAGCAACTAAGACAGTTACAGTAAGAGCAGCTGAATATATATATATATATATATATATATATATATATATATATTTTTTTTTTTTTTTTTTTTTTTTTGAGGGAGGGAACACAGCAGGATTAAGAGGCTACAAGGGTTGTCTTTCTCAAATGCTCTCTTTGTACACAGTAGGAGTGCCTGAAATCAGAATATGATCTCACTGTACACAATTGAGTGAGCAAATAAGATAGGCCCAGAAGGAATATCCAAATACAAACTTACAAGAGGGGTGGGCAGTTTCAAAGCCACCAAGATTAACACCAGCACAAGAACAGGGTGGGTGGGAGAAACACAGTGGAGACAACAAGAAACAGAAATAATACAGCACCACTATAAATAATAAGCAAGTGTATAAATACAGCACAGTGCAAATTAAGTTGCAAAAAGTGTACTTTTCAGTTTGAAATAGATTCCGATGCTGCAGCTCAGAGAAAATCTATCAGCTTTCCAGCAGTTTACAGAAATGCAATCTGTACTGGAATTACAGCAAGATACACATCAGGCAATGACTAACAGCTAGAATGTGGGCTGGCTCAACAACCCTCTCCCTGAAACTAGTTTGAGCACCCTGAGAAAAAAACACAGTGGAGAAAACAAGAGACAGAAATAATACCGCACCACTATAAATAGTAGGCAAGTGTATAAATATAGCACAGTGCAAATTAAGTTGCAAAAAGTGTACTTATCAGTTTGAAATAGATTCCAATTCTGTAGCTCAAAGCAAATCTATCAGCTTTCCAGCAGTTTACAGAAATGCAGTCTGTACTGGAATTACAGCAAGATATACCTCAGGCAATTACTAACAGCTAGGATATGGGCTGGCTCAACAACCCCCTCCCTGAAACTAGTTTGAGCTACCCTGAGAAAAAAACACAGTGGAGACAACAAGAGGGAGAAATGATACAGCACCACTATAAATAGTAGGCAAGTGTATAAATACAGCACAGTGCAAATTAAGTTGCAAAAAGTGTACTTATCAGTTTGAAATAGATTCCAATTCTGCAGCTCAAAGCAAATCTATCAGCTTTCCAGCAGTTTACAAAAATGTAATTGAAAACTGTAACAGAAATTGTAGCTGAATTAAATGTATACATTGTAATAGCATATATTGGGAGAGAAGACATTAATCTACCTGACTTTGAAAACATATTCTTCAAATTAAAATACTTTATGGGTTAAGCCATAAAGATGTTATCCCACAGTTTTGAATGGAGCCAGAGATGCAATGTCTGTGCTAGAGAATAGGTTGTATCTCCTGTAGGAAGAGTGGAATGGTTTTATTACTTCCAGCAGCTGTACCACATCTGAGCAGTGCTCTATCTATGTGTATTGTAACACATAGGTGCTAAAATCCTGGCAACTTCTAGCGTTGGTGATAGCATGGGAAACAGAATCAGATGACCAGAAGTATGTGATGTCATTCTGTACAGAAATAATGTTTTAATATTAAAGGAGACTGAAGTCTTAGCAGCATTTTGCATTCTGTCTTGGATCTGACAACATGGACCACTCACCCATTTTGCCTTGCTCTATTCAGTAAGTAGGAACAGTAATTATGTTAGTTAATCAGGAAAAGATACTGAGTTTAACTAAATACAATTTTTCTATAACTGTGTGAAACTTTCCATCGGTGTTATTTTTAATATTCCCCTGTGATGGAACTCTTGTGTTTGCTCTAAATAGATATTTAGTATTTTCATTTTTTTCACTATTTTTATTAAATATATTTAAACTTTTCATTGTGGCTGGCCCTTTTAGAAAAATATTTACATTTTGAGAGTATTTGCACATATTTATTTGGTGATAACTCTAAATTTACTCAGTATAATCAGTTACCCTTTTAAGAGTCTTATAGTAACTTGACTGGTAGCAGTGAAACTATCTTATAGTCTGGACAGAAGCTGGCATAGCTATTAAATCTGTGCCTTTCCTAGGTGTGGGTGTGTGAAAATTAGATCTCAAAGTGTGTGTGTGTGTGTGTGTGTGTGTGTGTGTGTGTGTGTGTGTGTGTGTGTGTGTGTGTGTGTGTGTGTCAGCTACTTAGGGCAGGGACATGAAGCACTGGTTTCACAGAGAGGGTGCTGGAAGACATGGCTTGGACACTTAGCTGAGGAACTAACCCTACAGCTGTACCAGTGGGGAGTCTTATTGGAGACCTGGAGGGAGACAGATATAGAGAAATCCAGACCCCAGGCTGTGTTCCCTGTGTGGTCTTAAGGGAAACTGTGCTTGATGCAGAGAGGTCTGCATCTAGAAACACTGAGTGCACCCATTTGTATTCCAAGTGAACATCCCTCTCCAGTGTCAGTGATGAGGATTCAGGCTCCTTGATTACTGGCCCAGAGTAGGGACATCAAATAAAAATTTTGATTATCTTAGAAATTGGCCATAGAAGGGTAATAGGTTCATGGACAACTCAAATGAGGGACCCCCTTTATGGAGAAGCACACTATTAGATGATTTTCAGTATTTTAGGGCATACTTTTTACAGATAATCATGTTTATTTACTTATTTATTTACTATTTGTTGAGCAGGTAGATAGATTGATCTGAAGACCAGTTTCAGACAGGACCTGAACCCCGTGAGTAACTTTAACAATTGGGCAGGCAGTCCTGCCTGCCCAAAAACTAAGAAGGTCTACATGAAGGCTGACAACAAATGGAAATGTCTGATTTAACTTAAGAAGTTTCAAATACAATCTTGTTAAGACGTTTGTCTGCTTTCAAATCTGAGATTGAAGATAACCAAAAGGTGAGGATACAGTGACAACAGGTGTGCTATTTTGCAAACTGTGACTAGACAGAAGTATGGACAGAAAAGGCTTTATGAAATGATAACTGAACTTCCAAGCAATGTCAAAAGTGGATAGATCTGGTAGGGGTAGTGGCTAGAATCTTCTTTCTAGGGCTTTCAGATTAAGAAGTGTTCTTCAAGGCATTCTCAGGTGGTTTAAACATATATTTCTGGTTAAGGAAAAACTTTTTTTTTCTTACTGGAAAGTAAAAGAAGTTTCACTTTTTTTCATAATTCCCAGTATAAGAATAAAACCTGTTTCATGTTAGATTAGAGGAACTTTTTCCAGGCAGGATCCCATTGACCCATAGGAGGGCTGATTTCAGGAGGCAACCAGGCAGGATCCCATTGACACATAGGAGGGCTGATTTCAGGAGGCAGCCAGGGCACTCGTATATCCTTGACCTTTATTCATCTTAGATGGATAAGAATATTTAGTGTGCCTAAGAATGATTTGTGAAAATATTTTCTGTATAAGTGTGTGTGTGTGTGTGGGTGGGGGGGGGGGGGCATTTAAACCTCTGAAGCAGCACTGCAAATGCAATTGTTATTGCTAATTTTATTAGAATTGTATTACACTCTTATGCATAATGTATTGTTAATGGCAAAAGCATGCTGCTTCACTTCACATGCATTTGGAGGTCTCCGCCAATGCACAGAAATTTTTACTGAACCACAAAACCATATACTTGTGTCTATGACCATCATGCAATGTGGTACAAATTATTTTGACCTACTTCATTTACAGTGCACCTATAAATTACCATATGCACTCAGAAGAAATAAGCAAAACAGTCTGTGGTGTGACAGATGTGACAGGTTTATATAATGAAATAAGGTACTTTAGCAATATTAACATGTACAAAAATCTAATATTAGCAGAAATGGTATTCCCAATGTTTTTTCTATGTGTTTCATATATATGTCTGATGTGAAGTCACAAGGGCTCTTCAGTCCCTTATACTTGGCAAATATGAATATGACCTAGAGGTTGTCCATGCGGCAGTGACTGACTTGCGGTGCCTAATCTTGACAGTTATGTAGAGACATGTTGGATGTTACTATACATGTGATGGATTCAGGCAAGACCCTGAGTGGAGTCCTACCACCTAGAAGGATGGCTAAATGCAAACACATACCTGACTTCAGTAATTGTCTAAGTAGTTGGTGTTAGTCTTGCGTTGTCTAGTATGTGCCATCTTGGAAGTAGAAGGAAGATAGGCACATTTCTTCACTAGAGATGGCTTACACCAGTGGGGGGCCTTACTCTATGACTTTTTTTACTGACCAAATTCCTTGCTACCCTTATATCTAGCTGCTGAACATTCCCACTTAGTAAATATTGACATTGCAAATCCTAATTCTGACCCCATCAAAGTTGGTCTTTTCAATATCAAAAATATTAACAACAAACTGCATGACCAGACTTCCTGCATCTAGAACACCTCCAGGTCTGTGTTGTGACTGAGACCTGGTTTCATTGTAAACATAGTACATTTTCCTTACCTGGATTCAGTGCTTACCATGCCTTCAGACATGAAGTATACTGCAGAGGCATTGCCTTATTTGTCAGAGATAACACCACTAGCAACTCTCTTGTAACTCTAATACTGACCTTAATGCACTTCAACTTACCCTTAATAAGAATACATATCAATTTAGAGCTTGCTGTAGGACACTGTCCGTATTATCCAGTAGGCCATGCTAGATTCCTAAATGTACTTAGTGAACTATCTTTACTAAAAAACACATTTTGTGGGTTATTTCAAATGTCTTTCTATGTACTGATGAACCTTCACCTCTAAATTTGGATAACCCATAGCTTCCAGTACCTAGTAAATAATAACTCCTCAGTACAAATAATCAACCAGCTTACTAAGGACTGGAATATTCTGGAACTGGTCCTCACCAACATGGTCCCATATGTGCCTTGCATTAAGCAGCATTTTACCCTCACCAAGGATGATGCCACAGTATGAACAAAAAAATATTGACTTCAATGATTGGTTTAGTTTTTGTCTTTCCAGGGGGATTCAATATTTGCCAGCATGGGAGGACATGGTTAAAAGACTACATTGCTTAGCAAAGGATGGCCTGCACCTCTCTCCCCTAGGCTTCCAAATATTAGCTAAAACTTTATCCATCCCCTTAGAGCCTTTTTTCAGGCAATGCCAAATTGACAAACATACCAATATAGCAAATAAAAGCTAAAGAAACTTAATGGTGTTACTGCTCAAAGCTATGAACCTAAACATTAAAAGCTGCCCTCACTCTAGAGAATTTAAACATCTGTGACATTACCGAGACATGGTTTAAATATGCAAAAAGTACTCCGGCAATGCAAGACTTCATTGCCTTCTACATATTTAGACCATCAGCTGCACAGGCAGGGACAAAATGTAGAAAAGTGTTGATCTTATATTAGCAGCAAGTATTACTCTACATTAGTTACACAGGATGATGTCCTGGAATTTATCCATGTGCAAATCACCATAGACAAAGTCCCATACCATGCCCTAGCAAGCTATAGGTCACCCTCTATGTACCTAGAATCCCATAGCTTTTACCTAGACCTACTGCAGACACCATTAAACCAAATACCTATTCATGGGAAACTTTAACTTCCCCTCTATAGACTGGGAAACATACATTGCCTCCTAGTCACAAGCACAATGATTCCTGGACTTTTTTTTAACACATATACCCTTGAACAGATAGTGTGCATACCCACCACAGCTTCAACCATTCTTGACCTGATATTCACCAATATATGAGAGAGCTGCACTCAACCCAACAGTCAGTGTCACTTCCTTGCTGGTGAGATCAGACCTCAAAGTTGTCTCCTTTGAAATAAAAATTAATTTGGTAAACCCAGCAAACTCTGTAATAATCAGGAACTATTCCAAAGCATACTATACCCTATTAAGTGATAGCTTATCAAACTTTAATGCCCCTTACAGCCCTGAGTTCACCTATGTGGAATTGTTCACAGAGACCCTATACAACCATGTAAATGGCTGTATTGAGGCTGTTGTACCTACTAGAAGTAAGCTCAAAACAAATTCTAAAAACAAACCACGCTGGTGGAATCCTAACCTTAATAAGATATACAACAAAAGGAAAACAGTCATAGTTAAAATCAAGAAAAACAATCCCCATAATGACAGGAGCTCTCTAATTAAGCTAATAAGGAAATTAAGAGGACTAATTAAGCCCAACAAGGCCAATTATGAAATCAAGATAGCCTCACAGACTAAATACAACCACAAAGCCTTCTACAGCTATGTTTGAAACCTTAAAGGCAGCACATATCAGTGTGCCAAACTTGTGGTCAGTGGTGCCACCTTCACTGAGTACAGCAACAAAGTGAATTTGCTGGCTAACAAATTTAGCTCAAACTCCAGTACCACACTCCTCCCTGCCTCCCTGTTTGAAATACCTACTAGAGTACCCCCCAACTATTAACAGGGAGGAGGTCCTGGCAGCACTTGCTAAGGCCAAAAACACAGCCTCAGTAGGCCCTGAAAATATCTTAGGATGCCTTCTAAATAGCTAGAAACATGACCTATCAACTACTTGAGTCACTATTCAACTATAGCCTCAAAACAGGCTTTGTACCATGAGAATGGAGGACTATAATGGTTATCCCACTTCACAAGGATGGACTGCCAACTGACCTTGAAAACTACAGACCTATTAGTCTGACTAGTCTAATATGCAAAGTCATGGAACGAATTATCATGGAAATGATCAACAAAGACATACGCAACCTTTAGACACTGGAGCCAATCCAGTTTGGCTTTGTCAAGGGAAGAGCATACCTACTAAATCTGGGGAACGTCTTTGAGAAGGTCGCTCAGGAAATAGATGAGGTGAAGATGGTGCAAACCACCTTCTTGGACCTGGCTAAGGCGTTCAGTTCTATACACCACTCTGGTATAGCTGACAAACTCACCAAACTGGGCATAAACCCCTACATAACTTGCTGGATTTCCAGCTGGCTCATTGTCAGGTCCCAGGAAGTCAGGATTGGTGATACCATCTCTACTAAGAGACTGGTTACTAGTAGGATACCTCAGTGCTCCATGCTGGGCCTGCCTAATGACATGAAGTGAAACTGGAATCAGAAGCCAAAGGTAGATAGAAATCTTTGCTTAACTCTTTACAGCCAGGTGACACCTTGCAGGTGTTTCTGCAGTTACATCCTACTGGTGCCTCTAGACATCAAATACTGATTGTTCATATTTGCATTAAAATATATTTGCATTGCCTGCGATGACCACATTTGACCATCCCCCCATTATCAACCCTCGTGGGGGGGGGGGGGCTCTCCAATAATGTTTTGAGAATAATGTCCTTTTTGTACACAATAGTTGTTTTTTCCCCACTTTGTTTAAGTTGACATCATCCATGGCAAATATGTTCCAGTTTCTAACAATAATGGACCTGATATGGTCAAAATGTAAATTAAAAGGCAGTACCAAGACCTTACCAAAGGCATGACTACTATCTTGGTCTAACCTACCAATTTTGGACCCACCAGTTGCAATGGCACCACCAGTTCTTCCCAACAGTGGGGTGTATATACCCCTGTCCCTCTTTTTGTTTACTTCTTTAAAAATACCATCATGGAACAATAAGGGGTACCCTCTCTTTATCAACATTTCCCAAAGTTTCCAACATTCCGCACCATACATAGATTCATCACTCACCATCCCGACTAACCTAACACATTGTCCTTTCACTAGAGATTTCTTCTGGTGAAGGAGGCGCCAGCTGTTGAAATGCAATAATGTGTTGGAGTATCAAATACAACACCAGAAGAGCCATTGCAACTGGTGGGTCCAAAGGTGGTAGGTTAGACCAAGATAGTAGTCATGCCTTTGGTGAGGCCTTGGTACTACCTTTTAATTGGTTATTGCAGGCAATGCAAATATATTTTTGATGGTACTAGCCTGGTATTACAAGGTTAAGGGAAGATTGAACTGTCACATAAATATTATTGTGACAGTAAGGGAGTTGTTTATGTAGCTAAGTGCCAGGGCTGTGAAGGATTTTATATAGGCAAGAAGAAAAGAGCCTTTAGGGACAGTATTTACCAATTCCAATATTGTATTAACAAAAGGGATGACAAGAATGCTTTATTTAAGCACATTAACTGTAATCCTACCCATTCTTTTCAATTCACAATTATCGATCATGTTGACCTGGGTCCAAGACAGGGACCAGTAGATGAAGTTTTAGAGTTGAAGGAATTAAAATGACAGCTCAGGTGTCACACTACTGGTTTTCCATGTGTAAATGATGTGGTGTCCATAAGAAGTGTTTTGAGGCTTAAAGCAATGTGTACCCTTTAACATTTGGCAGGAGCACTGGTTTAATATATGACAAAAGCTCCTTTTCATTGAGGGAGTATTTCTATGTGGTTTAGTTTATATGTTTTTTAATCTGTAATGTTTTACATTGGTTTGTCTTAATTTATCTGCAGCTTTTTAAATTAATGCACATGCTAGCTTTTTTATTATATTTATTTGTACATTGTTGTTGAGGAAAGTTTCATAAAGGTGCTTATATTAATCATGGCAGAAACTTAGATTTAGTTTTAAATGTGTAATTAGTCAATTAATTAGTCAGGTGGTTAGGTTAGCCTATTTATACTGCATCAATTGCTATGCTTGCACATTCTGATAAAGTCTTTTTAACAAGATGAAAGCACTAAATGTGGATTTACTGCATCAATAAAAAAGTGGACTTTTAGCTATCCGTTTGTTTTTTCTGCTTTTTGGATTTATAGTTTGTTGTGGAACTTGTTTAAATGTATAAAGTTGATAGAATAATAGGTTGTAAATTAGCATGAACTTTATGAAGAGCATGAAGTTTGAAACTCAAATGTCAGTGATCAATTTCTGACTTCACTCTGCAATGACATGCCAATGATTTGCCAGAAAACAAAAATGCTATAAGGAAAATATCACAAATATGAGACAAAAACTGGACATTCAGCACAAATCAGGACAGCTGATCGGTATGCACTCAAGTGTATGTAATATTGAGTCACATCAGTCCAAGCATCATCCCAGTGATATGGCAGAAAGCCACAAATTTCATAAGGAAAACATCTGGACATCCTGGAACTATCTGAACAGTTGAGAGGAATGAATGTGAAGTATACAGTCCAAACACAGTTCAGGACAGTTTACCTACAGTGCAGAGTATTACGATATCCCATTCCTGGCATTCTGTACTGAAGCTGTGAGAATGATCTGTAACAGGACATGGACTGCCATGTAAAATGATCACTCAGGGGAAGTGTGTGTATTGAACAGAGACACACAGATGAATTGTAAGAATGAACACAGGTGACTGGTGAAATTCCCTCATGTACAGCAGAGGAGGGCATGTAGGGTCTATGTTAAATCATCGAACACTTAAAAAAGTGAACGATAATTTATCGAACCCATGTAAGTGAAAGCTTACAATCTCAAATGCTTAGAACAGCGATTTTTCTTCAAGGGAAAAAAATCGCTGTTCCACAAAACAAAACAAAAAAACCCCTTTGAAACATTACATAAACTGGGGTCTTCTCCCCCCACATCCGCAATGTAGGGGGCTGTGCCCCCCACACACCCCTACTTAACTATACCAACTCCGAGATCGCACTACAGTGACAAAAACAGCAAAGTAACAGAGGAGGCCAAGCAAATTCTTTCCCAGGGAAAGAATTCACTTAAATGCCGTTCGCTATTTTGCCTTTTCGTGCTTTCAAGTTCAGTCAAGACGCATTTGAAAGAATGCATCTTCGATCATTTAACAGGAACCCGGCATGTCAATGGAAGATAGTTGTAGCAGCAACACCAAGCACATATCTATATATTACAGTATGGGCTGTACAGTGAAAATATGTCTGTAACGGTCACACAAGGTGGCATAACAATGGAGAGGATGTCTGTGTGAGATAAGCATCCATACATAGTTACTGGTGTGATGAAGGCTGCGAACCATAAAGGTATTATGGCCTCTGATGTGCATTTCCTTCACGTACCCAGTAGTTGTGTTACATTCAAGGGAGTAGTCAGCACTGTGACCACATGCTGGTGGATGTACCACTTACCACCTGCTACAGGACATGGGTCACATAACTATTGGTCTGATTATAGGGTGTGATGTCCACATTATACTTGGGTGGTGTGTTTGTTTCTTGATTCAACAAATCCCTCCATGTTTCTTGTCAATGCAAGTGTTGTCACGGCTGTGGCAGCAGTTTTTGATATGTGTTGATACCGTCTGTATTATACTAATATCACAGATGGAGTCAATGATTGCCCATGCTCTGTAGTCCTTCAGGCAGCTGTTTAGCCACAGCATGTGTATGTCATCTATGATGTACATCACTTACCTAATGAGCAGGAAAGGGCCTAGCAGACACCCTTGATGTACTGACCTGATCACTGGACCTGAGATATAGGTCACACCACACATTTCAATATAGTGAGATGCCACATATGTCATACACTGGTCTACCATCTAGTGATATAGCTGTTTATGGCCGCATATTACAGTGTTGATTGAATACCTCAGTGTGGATTTGTGTCAAATGCCTTGACCTGGTAAAGTTCCACAATATGATACTGTTGTCATCATGCATGCCATCAAAGACCTCTTTGAGGCCATCTATCAGATATAATGGATTTGAGACAGCATTAACAACTCACACAGGTCTGTTGCACACACCTGGAATATTAGTATTGTACATGTAGAAGAGGTCCATGATGACACATTGGTCTACCTCACAGTCAAGGAGAGTCAGGATGTCTCTGTACATGCATGCATCAGGTGCTGTCCCCCCAACTCTGGTGGAGACTCAATGCTAGCAGTCTAAATCTCAAGATGCACTTGCTCGAAGCACTCCTCAAAATGGAGAACATCGACATTTGTGCTGTAATGGAGACCTGGTTTAAAGCAGCAGAAAGCACCCCTGTGCTACCAGGCTATAATTCTTTCCACACCTTTCAGCCCCAGAACATGGACTGAAGCTCCAAACATGGTGGTGTCTCCATATTCATAAAGGATTTGCACACCTCCAGACCAGTAGCCCAGCATAATGCATCTGAGATACTTCAGGTAGAGCTAACATTCGGTAAGACGGTGATTCAGGTTGTAGCCTGCTATAGGTCACCAACCATGTCCCAAGACCCTCACTCAACATTCCTAAGCACCCTGGAAACTATTAGGGTCCAACCCAACACTCTCATACTAGGTGACTTAACTACCCCTCCATCATCTGGAAAAACTACTCATGCCCCAATACACTGGCCCAACACTTCCTGGAATTCATCAATTTCAATGCCCTGGACCAGCTCATTCTTACCCCCACTAGAGGAAGCAACATCCTTGACCTTGTTATTACTAACATGGGCAACCGTTGCTCTACACCAATAGTCAATTCCTCCCTGTTTAGATACGACCACAAACTAATAACCATAGAAATCCACATCTCACCCACACCCCCCACAAAGGTAGCCACCATGAAAAACTTGTCCAAAGCTGACTTTGGGCTCCTAAAAACAGAGGTGGTTAACTTCACAGCACCCATGTCAATGGAAAATAAATTCATGACTGCTGAATCATACACCCATGCACTGTGCGAACACATACATAAATGCATGGAACTAGCCATACCCCACAGAACCAAGATGCTCTCCTCCAAAAAAAGGAAGCCAGTTGTGTGTCCCCTGACATTAATAAACTCTACAACAGAAGGAAGAAACTGTTGCAGAAAAAGGTGAAGTCCCAAGACTGGAAAAACTCCCTTATTAGCCTCAACAAAAAGTTGAGATCCCTCATCAAAACCTCTAAAGCCAGCTATGAAGGCAGAATTGTGTCAGACACTAAAAACAACCACAAAACATTCTATAGTTATATAAAGAATCTCCATGGCAATACCCAAGTTTGCTCTGAGTTACTGCACAATGGTACCTCTTATACTGAGCCAACAGATATTGCCAACATACTGGCTGATAGATTCAGTGCCAACTTTATCCCTCTACCCCCCCCCAAAGGACTAATCACAATTCTGGAGGAATGCCAGGCACCCAGCATTACTGCAGCACAGGTTAAAGCTGCCTTGTCCAAGGCAAAGAATACAGCTTCCATGGGACCCAACAATATCCCTAGATGTGTTCTACATGAACTACAATGTGAACTGGCACTACATCTGTCTGCCCTGTTCAATTACAGCCTCACCTCAGGCTTTGTCCCTACTGAATGGTGCACTGCTACAGTCATCCCTCTCCATAATGGGGGAGCGACTACAGACCCTGGAAATCATTGCCCCATTAGCCTGATGAATTTGATATGTAAGGCTATGGAACGCATTATCATGGACCTAATTAACAAGGATATAGGGAATCTCCAAACTCTAGATCCCGTGCAGTATGGTTTTGTGAAAGGTAGATCATGCCTGTTCTACCTGGTTGACTTCTTTGAGTCAGTCACCAGAGCTTTGGATGAGGGCAAGGCAGTTCATACAGCCTACTTCGATCTGGCAAGGCCTTTGATACCATCCCCCGAACAGGAATTATTGACAAACTCACCAAACTAGGCATCAACCCCTATATCACTGGTGAGTCGCAAAATTGGCTCACAGATAGACCTCACAGTGTGAAAGTAGCGGACTCCAAGTCAGACTGCCAATCAGTCATGAGTGGAGTTCCACAGGGGTCAGTCCTGGGTCCCCTCCTGTTTGGAATCTACTTCTCAGAAGTCCAGGCCAACACAGAGGGACTCTGACCAAGTTCACAGATGACTGCAAGCTGGGTGCCATTATTAACTCCCCAAGTGATGTAGACATCCTACAGGAAGGCCTCACTGAGACCAATGACTGGTGTCAAAACCATGGCCTTAAGCTTAATGCCAAAAATGCGTCATCATCCCCTTTGGAAAAAACTCAGTCCCCACTAATTACCTCATTGATGGAAGCTCACTGAAGGCATTATAAGAGATCTGGGGACACAGGTTGACAGCAACCTCTCCTTCAACCACCACACTGCCACTGTGGTCAGAAAGTCCTTCTATGTGGCACATCTCATTACCAAGGGTTTTGCAACCAGGAAGAAAGAGGTCATCACCTCTCTTTTCTCTTCCCTCATTAGGCCAATCATCAAGTATAATGGCATGTTCCACACTAGACACATGCAACAGCTGGAAAGGCCACAAACGTACCTCACAAAGAGGATCTTAGGCCTTAAACACATGTCCTACACGGATGGACTCAAAAAACTCCATCTATTCTCTGTCGCATATCGTCTACTAAAAGGTGATCTCTGCTTGACTTACAAAGCTGGGTCTGACCCAGTTCTGTTAGAAATGCTATATCTAAAGAAATCCCAATCCCTCCACACCACACGCTGCAGAGACCTCAACCTCATTACCACAATCAACAGAACATGCTGGAGGGACAAGTTCATAACACAGAGACTGCCCATTCTCTAGAATAGATTTCCCATACATGTCAAGTGAGCACCTCACTGGCCCTCTTCAAGAGAAATCTTGATGAGTAGATGGAAAATAGAAAGTTTACCCCAGGGATCACTCCAGTGGATCTACTTGATAGAGACACTGGGAACTAATGTCTGGTGGCATGATGACAGGGTAGTTATATGGGCTAGGCTTGTAAAGGCTCCAGGGTCATTACCCTAGTACACACCTATGAACCTATGAACCTATGTACACACTTGTATGGGAATATAGGCCATGTGGAGGGTGTGTTGAACTGTGTATTCAACTGTATCAGGAAGGCGTATGTGCTGGATCACACCATAGGTGATCTGTGATGTTGACACTGCCCATTGATTCTGTGTGATAGGCCTGGATGAAGGTAAGAGAGTGCATACTGACTATCATGGTCTGGCCATGGGTTTTGACACAATCCCCTGTGCAGGTATCATTGAGAAAACCTCCATGCTGGGAATTAACCCTTACATTAGTTAATGGGTAACCAATTGACTCACTGGCAGAATACATCATGTGAATGTTGGTGAATCAACCTGTACCAGTAGATCTGTCACCACTGGCAAACCCCAGGGATCTGTGCTTGGAGCTTCACTGTTTGAACTTTATTTCTGGACAGTTCAGGCTAAAGTATATGTCCTTTGGCTTACCAAGTTTGCTGATTCTTGCATATTGTGTGCAATCATTGAGTCCATCAATAGTGATAACTTAGTACAGGAGGAGCTAACACATACAACTGAATGGTGACAAAGGTACACGATCTACAAATCAATTCGGAAATGCGTGTTTGTTATGTTGTACATCTGAAAAGTGGAATTTCATGTTAACTATAGCATTGACAACAGTCCTGTTATGCAGAAACCCAGTGATGCAAGCACTGGGAACACATTTAAATAGCAATCTAAACTTTGACTGCCAAGTGTTCACACTGATATTGAAAGCCTATGTTGTGCACATTATAATTCATGCCATCATATTGTTTTCCTAGGATTGCATGACAGCACTGTAGTCAAATCTCATCGCAACACTAACAGAGTATAATGCTGTCTTTTTCATGTACCTCACAAGACACACGTAACAGCAGGAGAGACTACAGGGCTTTCTCAGCAAGATAACACCGGGCTTACAAACCATGCCATGATATATGTGGATAGATTAAATGCCATGTCATTATGAGGTGACTTCAACCTGGCCTCCAGGCCAGTCTCTGACCCTGACCTGGTGAAAGTACTGCATATCCAAACATCTGGTATAGCTGATGACATCAACAGTGTCTGTTGAGAAGAATATAACAGTGTCTCACATGCTGGTGTAAAATGCTCTTTGTAATGTCAAGCAACAGGTCACATACATAGTTGACTGCAGTAAGAATAGAAACTGTACCTAAGTACAGAGAGTACAGAACCCAGTACTTTACACAAATGCCACAGCTCAAATCTGACTTGGAGTGTCTCAGCCAACACTTTATAGCTGATGACATCAGCAGCATCTGTTCAGGAGAATGTAACAGTTTCCCACATGCTGGTGTAAAAGGCTCTCTGTAATATCAAGCAACAACTTGCACACACTTGACTGCAGTCAGAGTAGAACCCTTTCCTATCTAATTACACAGACTTAAGTGCAAATAGAACCTCTTCATATCTAAGTTCACAAACTGCAGACCCAGTATTTTATGCAAGCACCATAGCTCAAGTCTGATTTGGACTGTCTCAGACAACACTTTATAGCTGATGACATCAGCAGTACCTGTTGAGGAGTATATAAACATGTCCCACATACTGGTGTAAAATGCTCTCTGTAATGTCAAGCAACAGGTTACATACAGTTGACTGCAGACATGAATAGAACCCCTTCCTATCTAATTACACAGACTTCAGTATTTTATGCAAGTGCCGTGGCACAAGTCTGACTTTTACAACACTGCAGGTGAATTTATAGTAGATGACACCAGCAGGCCATGTGGGGGACAAGATGTTGGGCGGGGTGCATGAAATAGATGTGAAGGCAAGTATCAAAATACTGTCACTCCATGCCATTGGAATAGTAACTGTGGGATACACATTTCTGCGCTTCTATCTAGACACACACAAAAACAGTTGACTGCAGTGGGAACAGAACCCCTACTTATCTAATTACACAGACTGCAGAGCACAGATTTTGCTCAAACATCATGGCACAAGTCTGACTTTTACAAGACTGCAGATGAACTTCTAGTAGATGATATCAGAAGGCCATGTCACATACAAGATGTCAGGTGGGCTGCGTGAAATGGATGTGTAGGCATCTGCAAGAATCTAAATGCTGTCAATCCATGGTATTGGAGCAGTAACTGTGGGAAACACACTTCTGCTCTTCTGTCTACAGAGGTGCATACACACACACACACACACACACACACACACACACACACACACACACACACACACACACACACACACACACACCTGCCCAGTTGATTGCAGTGAGAATAGAACCCCTACCTAAGTACACAGACTGTAGAACACAGTCTATTACACAAGCACCATGGCACATATCTGACTTTTACAAGACTGCAGCTGAACTTATAGTAGATGACATCAGCAGGTCATGTGGAAGACAAAATGTTGGGAGACCTGCATAGACTCATAGCTTTATATGTTCATAGGAGACTACTAGCCTAATAGCCCAGCAGTGTTTAGAAGCCTAATTGTGCAAAAAGACAAGTACTCTTATTGAGAATAGTTGGATGATCATTGTTAGCAGAGTGATTTTGTGAGCAGCACCAACTGGCCTTGTCCATGAAGGACATAGGTGCCACCCAGATGTGACTTTATAATCACCCAACCAGTAGTCAAGGTTGCACTTGAACACAGTCATTGAGGACTACTGATTCACATGCAGTGGGAGCCTATTACAGAGGAATATGAGCCTAGATTTACTGCTACCTGTAACAGTGTTAACTTAGTATATCTTGCATCTTGTAATTGTTGTACCTGTTTCTATGTAGGCAAGACTACACAAAGGTTGAGAGACAGGATTTATAATCACCCGTATGACATCAAAAATTCAAATCAACAAAATGCATTAGCTAAACATGTGGCTAACTTTAGTACCCATATGTTTAGCTTTAGGGTTCTGCAAATAGTGCCGATTAATGTGAGAGGGGGCAATTTGAACAATCAATTAGCGTTGGTAGAAGTTAAGTGGATTTTCAGATTACGTGCCCATATTTTTCCAGGGCTTAACAATCATGTTAGTCTTAAACCAACCCTGGTAGCACGCCCAGCAAAATAAATAATATAATAAAATAATATGTAATGAAATAAGATAAAATAAACTAGAGTAAGTTAAGGTGGGATGAGCTGAAGTTAGTCATTATTAAAGTACAGTAATATTGTTGTTTGACCCATGACCAGTCCATAGTATATATTGTAACTGGCAAAGGGAATTCTTTGAATTTTTTGTATTTACATAAAATTTGTTTTGAGTTTTAATCTCTATTTTATTTTTCTCTATATATGCATATTTATATATTTGAAGTATATATGTTATGTCTTGTCTTATGCATACATATATTTTTACATGAATTTATATACATATACATTTATATAATTACGTTAGGATTTGTGCATGTGTGACTGCTGAATATATACACACAATTTCCTATTGTCCGCTTAACTTGGATTTTATTCTGTCTTTAGTTAGTATTTGTTTTACTGCTGAAGGGGTTAATTAGTTAATCAATTAACTTGATTTTTCTGCTGTGAACTGGATTGGTTGGCAGTATTTTAAATCTGTTTAAATTAAGCTGTTTGACTGTTTTTTGAGATCTAATGAAGCATGTTTTTACATGTGAAAGCGCTTATCCATTGAGTATACAATAAATCTTTTTGATTTTTAGAGCCTGGTGGTCCTGCCTTGTGTCTTCACTTTGGATTTTTTACAATTTCTTGGCTTAGACCTTTGGGTAGCAGGATACTTTTTTACTTTTTTGTTACTGTTTGCTTCTTGGTATACCTGCGATCACATGGCTGAAAAGCTATCTCCTGAAATAGATTCTGTTCTGGGTAGAACTGATTTGGATATCCGTTGGGATAATCTTACTAAACAGCAGACTAATCCTCTTTTGAGTCTTGCTCTGGATGGCCCGTCTACATCTTTTCCATCGAGTACTTCAGGGAATGCGAATGAGTTTACAGAGCTTCTTAAGACTCTAGAGAATGATTTATACAAACTACAACGTTTAATTTGGCAGCATCAGTACTTTGAAGCGTGCATTCATTATCGCATATTTCCTCACGGCATGCAAGTGTTGTGCATGCCTACATATGGGGATACTTATCCCGACCTACTTAAAAAGTGGCAAAGCTTAAACATCGATGTTGGCTTCCAATATATGTCCCTGCTGATTGAATACTTTACCCCTATTGAGAGAGAGCTGACCGATAAGGTGGAGGCTCTGAACAGAGATCTATCTACTCGCTTTCAACGTGAGGTGTTCTACAACATGTTGTCAACTTTATATGTTAATGTCACTTCATATGGTAATAGATTGCAACATACCAAACAGCAGAAGATTTTGCGTGATTTTCAGGATTTTTCTCCAGGCAATGTTTTTGTATGGCCCAGGTTTGCCGCTAATCATAATGGCAATGATACTAGACATGCATGCTCTACTCATGCAGCTAGTGCCGTTTCGGCCGCCACAGCAGTTCCTTCTAGCAGCTTTATAGTGTCAGGAATCCCTGGTGAGGGAGATGGTTCAACTGATGGTACTACGTCTGCTATAATTACATCTTCTATTTCTGCTGTATCTTTAGATTCCATGGGAATGCCACCCTTCTTAATTTCTGGGCAAACACCACCACCTAACCAACTTGGTTTCCATGCTGCTTTGACTACAGATATGGGAGTGAAATCTAAACATATGGCTCCACTTATTCTGGACAATTTTTTACCTCTGCCCACAAGAAATTGGACAAGGTCACCGACGAGAACACCCAGCTGGGGACGACGAAAGAGAAAGTTTTCTGGAGATGACAACAGTGTGGATCGATGGACCAGAAAGTAAATGGACTTGTTTTTAACTTGTCTAACTTTGCTCTTACTACAGCAGAGTATACTTTGTTAAACAAGGGTCTGTCTTACATTCCCTCAGCAGGTACAAATTTAACAGATTTACTTTTAGACCTTAGACTCTTTGGCAGGAATATAGCTTTGAAATTAATGTACTCTAATGAAGATTCCCTCAATAACACTGAGAATGGTTCCAGGTTAAGAAGGAAGAGTGCTTTTTGTCCTGTTATTCCAACACATGTTGACTGTTTCATTAGATTATGTGAATACGATTTTTATGAATTGTTCTCTGGTGAAAATTGCTGTAAAAGTACCCACTTTAATATGTGTAAGGATGAACATCGAGCGCTTTTTTCCTTGCGTGGAAATGATGCCCTAACCATTAGACCCACTGATAAGGGCGGGGGCATTGTTCTCCTAAACTCTTCTAGTTATATTGAGGCCATGTTAACTATGTTGCAAGACCCTCAGACCTATCAAGTGATTGATACCCCATTTCTGGACAAGGCTATTAGAGGAATTTGGGATAATTTATATGATCTCCTAATGTGTAGGCAAATTGACTACCAACTCTATTCTTATTTATGTGTTGAACATCCACTAGTTCCTCTAATAAAAGGTCTGCCTAAGGTACATAAGTCTTTGACATCTCCCCCAGTGAGACCAATTCTATTTGGCGGTGGCTGGGTGACAGAGACCATGTCTGTATATGTTTAACACCAGTTGAGTCCATTAGTTAAAAAGATTCCTACTATACTTAAGGATACCCTCCAACTGTTGGATGATATTGAGGTCTATAATTGTGATCCCACATGTTCAAAATGTGTCTTGGTTACATTAGATGTTAAGAACCTATTTACATCTATTCCTAATTATTTTGGACTTGAAGCTGTTAGGGAGGTTCTTACTAGCTGTGAAAATGTGTCTAACGAGGAGACTGTGCTTATTACCACTCTTCTAGACATGGTGTTGACCAATAATATCTTTATTTTTAATGGCCAGTTATATTTACAGCATTGGGGTGTTGCAATGGGTACCCCCTGTGTGAACTCCTACGCTAATCTTGCCATGTATCATTGGGAAAAGGCTTTTTTGTCTGACCATTTGGGGTTTTCTAATATTCTCCTTTACCAATGTTTTGTCGATGATATTCTATTTTTATGGAAAGGTGATGAAAGAGGTTTGAATGATTTTGTTACTTACTTGAACTCTACAACCCACGTCTTAGAGTTCAGTATGACCTCTTCTTGTGTTTCTGTAGATTTTCTTGATATTACCATTCATCAAGACTTTGCTGGACTATTGAGTACCAAATTATATCAGAAACCCTGCTGGACGAATGCTCTATTGCATTTTAATAGTATGCATCCCGGGATGACCTTTTCTAATATTGTTAAGAGTCAATACCATAGATTGAAGAGAATTTGTAAAGATCCAGATGATCTGTTATTACAGTTGGATGAGTTAGATAAGTTATTTTTGGACAGGGGCTATAAGAAGTCTATTTTAGTAAATGTAAGAGAGGAAGTAATGGGTGTGAATGTCTCTTTAACAAGAAACATGACTGGTTATGATAGTAGCAATAGGCTTCACTTTGTCACCACCTATACAGGAGATATCAGTTATATTGTAGAGGTGGTGAAGTGCAACTGGCATGCCCTTTTATTGGACCCAGCCACTGCCAGGATAGTTGGGAGGTTTCCATGTTTCACTTATAGAAATAGTAGCAACTTGAAATGCATCTTATGTAAAGATGTGGTGGGGTGTCCCAGTAACAGTTTGATTCCAATTAGGACTGTGAGCCTTGGGACTTTTTCATGTAAGCGTTGCAGGATTTGTAGTGTTATAACTGTTGTACAGAATTTTGACCATCCTGTCTTAAACTACAGGTTTGTCCCTAGATTTACTGCTACCTGTAACAGTGTTAACTTAGAATATCTTGCATCTTGTAATTGTACCTGTTTCTATGTAGGCAAGACTACACAAAGGTTGAGAGACAGGATCTATAACCACCTGTATGACATCAAAAATTCAAATCAACAAAATGCATTAACTAAACATGTGGCTAACTTTAGTACCCATATGTTTAGCTTTAGGGTTCTGCAAATAGTGCCGATTAATGTGAGAGGGGGCAATTTGAACAATCAATTAGAGTTGATAGAAGTTAAGTGGATTTTCAGATTACGTGCCCATATTTTTCTAGGGCTTAACAATCATGTTAGTCTTAAACCAGCACTGGTAGCATGCCCAGTAAAATAAATAATATAATAAAATAATATGTAATGAAATAAGATAAAATAAACTAGAGTAAGTTAAGGTGGGATGAGCTGAAGTTAGTCATTATTAAAGTACAGTAATATTGTTGTTTGACCCATGACCAGTATATATTGTAACTGGTAAAGGGAATTCTTTGAATTTTTTGTATTTACATAAAATTTGTTTTGAGTTTTAGTCTTCATTTTATTTTTCTCTATCTATGCATATTTATATATTTGAAGTATATATGTTATGTCTTGTCTTATGCATACATATATTTTTACATTAATTTATATATATATATACATTTATATAATTACATTAGGATTTGTGCATGTGTGACTGTTGAATATACACACACAATTTCCTATTGTCCGCTTAACTTGGATTTTATTCTGTCTTTAGTTAGTATTTGTTTTACTGCTGAAGGGGTTAATTAGTTAATCAATTAACTTGATTTTTCTGCTGTGAACTGGATTGGTTGGCAGTATTTTAAATCTGTTTAAATTAAGCTGTTTGACTGTTTTTTGAGATCTGATTAAGCATGTTTTTACATGTGAAAGCGCTTATCCATTGAGTATACAATAAATCTGTTTGATTTTTAGAGCCTGGTGGTCCTGCCTTGTGTCTTCACTTAGGAATGTGAGTCACTGGGGATATGTCTGTCTCCCCAGCATGTTCTGTTTATGTCACAGGCTAGGTTGAGAACCTTGGTCCAAGTTATTCTTGTCCCATTTGATTTGCAGATGTCCAGCATTTCCAGTAGGGCAGGGTCTGAAACTGCTCTGTAGGGGAGGCATATGCTGCCTCTCAACAGACTGCATAATACTGAGTACACTGACAGGTCTTTCAGTCTTTCCATGTATGTCATGTTTGGAGGCCCTGAATTCTCCTTGGCACAGCCTTGTATTTTCTTCAATTGCAGTAGGTGTCTGGTGAGGTACAGACAGAAGGATGCATTGTACCTAATTAGTGGTCTGATAAGGGTAGAGTACAGCAGAGGTATGACCACCCTGGTCTTGAATGTGATGTCTATATGTATGATGTGCACAATGCAGAATGTGTGTGTCCCCACTATGGACACAATGATGAAAGTTTAGATTGCTATCAACATATGTTCCCAAGTCTCACAACACTCTATTTGAGCTTAGAGGGGTGCTATGTATATCATAATTAGCAGGGGTACTTCAATGCCAAAGAGGACAATGAACCATTGTATGCTTTAAGGTTTAGTCTGTGAGTTTGGCACCAATCATTTGCGTGTGGCAGCCCCTTCTGTAATATGTTACCATCATTGGGTGACTCTATATTAGTGCATCCAGTTACCAGACATCTACAAACTTGATAAACCACAGGCTATCTACCATTGCATATGCTTCAGGGAAGTTGTTTGCAAACAGTTGAGGGCCCAGCAGAGATCCTTCTGGTATTTTAATGATAATTGGCAACTGCTGGAGGTGCAGTCCCCAACTTTGAGAGTGTGTGTTATGTCAGTAAGCCAGTTGCCTATTCCTGTACTACTGTATGGCTTAATTCCCACATTGCAGATCTTCAGTATGACAAAGGAATGGGGGATAGTGTCAAACACCTTGGATAAGTTAACATAAGTGGCATGTCCTGTTATCTGTCATCCAAGTCTTTGGGGTCAGTATCCAGGAAGTCTAGAAAATTCAGTAAGCAAGAACTACTTTTGACAAAAACAAAATGGGTAGGATCAAGTGTGTTGAAGGTCACCTATGTCCCTGTAGATATGGTCTATGCTGATTCCTTTCATAGCCTTGCAGATAACTCTTTTTAGGCATATGGGTCAATAATTTTAGTTCTGCATGTTACCAGATTGATGTGCATTGCATACCACACAACATTTGATATTACATTTTGTACTGTGGTTGATATATGAGTGGAAAAAGTACTGAGGCAGCTGTGCTGCAGTGCTTGGGGGATGGTAACAGATGGATGTACTGCAGATATGTGACATATTGTTAGATAGGACCATCAGTTTGTAATGTTTATGCATGTAATTTCATGTCATACACAGGGAATGGACAGTAAACAGCAGTAATACCATATAATATGTACATTTCCATAGCGCAGCGAGCAGCAGGTTTGTGCAACAGTTACCAAAGTGCATACATGTGTGCTATACACATTTGCTCATATGTAAGCAGTGCACAAACACAAGTCGCATTGCTAAAGTCTGACAGTTAGTATTGGGTCTATGAAATACACCTGCTGCTTAACTGACTCTGTGGCACTTGTTAATCGATTAATACATTCCTTGTTGGGGCCAGATGGTACAGGATACTAATTCTTTTAAATACATTGCTGGTGTGATGTTTTTAAATACATGTAGCTACATTGCCATCATTTCCTGTTGCTGCTTGTTGGTGTGTGATGCACACATTTGCATAAAAGTGGCTTAAAGAAATGGGTAGATAGGACAGTGGTGAAATGGGAAGCAAGCAGGGGGAAGAACAAATGGAAAGCAGGGCAGAAATGTGCAGGAATGTGCAGGAGGGAGATCATAAAGAGCCGTAACTATCCACTTCTTTAACAGTGTAAAGTGAATGTATGTGGAAAATATTAACTGAATTTGGACTGTCACCTTCAGAGAGAGGGGTGACCACAACACAATCATGTTGTATAGCCAACTGGACTGAATCAAGTGTGTCAAGAAGACATGTGTGCGAAATGGAGAGCTATGTATGGGATGATTAATTTTTTTGTGGGACAGGTGCCCATTTTTTTTTTTTGGAGAAAGAGAGAGGAATGGTGTGGAAGGGATATAGGAATGTCTGGGTCAGATAATTTGTATAGGTGAGGAAGCAATTGCAGACAGACAAGACAAACAAGGCAAGAGACAGAGATGGTGATGGGCACAAAAGGTTGGAGGACACCATGATTGGAGTAAGGGTGGGGACATCCTGAACCCATGGTGGTCAAGCTGAATGACAGTGAGAATCTAGTCCTTACCCACTGGACTGTCTTTACTGTCATCTCATTCCTTCACTGGCTGGAGTGCCTCCTCCTCCTCCTCCTGGTACTACGTAAAATGAGGGAGTGCAGCATATCCAGATGTGATAGATGTGCACCAACAATGTGGCACACAGCCCTAAGCACCATTGCTGGCAACTCTGTGCAGATGACAAAATCACCTGTTCTGTCACTGCTTCCAGAGGGAACCACTATATCTGACTCCGGGGCAGGACTACCTGACAGGGCAGGTAGCAGGTAGTGCAGAGGCAGCAGAGGTGGTGCTACCAGGTTGACTCCCAAATGTACTGCCCAATAGTGCTGGAGCCAGTGGAGTGGAAGCAGGTGGATCCTATGCATCAGACCTACCCTGCTGTGTTATGGAGCATTTACTGATGTGGTATGCATGGATGACATGGACACATTTTGAAAACACATAATAAAATTAAAAAAAGAAAATAAAAATAAACTAAAATAAAATACAAATAAAATTAAATAAAAGTACATTTTATAATAAAATAAAATAACATAAAAATAAATATTCATAAAATAAAATAAAAAATTGCTCAAAAATTATTTTATTATACATAATAGGAAATAAAATAAAGATAAAATAAAAAAGAGAGATAAGGGTTGGGGTGAGAGAAAAAAGATAAAATTGGTACCTTCATATGTGACATACATTGCATTAATATAATTATTTGGCTCTACTTAACTTTCACATTTAAGACTACCACCTTCTAACAGATGCACCTATACTACAGATTGCAGAAAGTAATCCTTGACCTGTGCATATATTGCACATATGCATGTTCCAATTATGCAGATTGCAGTTTACAGCAGGGCACTTGTGCCACTGGTATGCAGGTTTTAATTTACATTTAAATATTATTGAACAATTAACAGTATTGTATAGTTGGGTAGTGTGATATTTAAACCCATAACCTCTGACTAAAGTGTAATATTATACTCTTGGTTTATGCTACAGACTAATGTATGCATACTTGTTTGTACAGCTGAGATATGTATGCTCATTTTGATACAACTTTATAAAATACCAAAAAATATGTCTTTAACTTTTAATGCTACAGTAACACTGCTCTTCTGCTGCATGCATACCACATACTTCCCTTACCCTTGCTAATCTAGCCCCATGGATTTGGACATTAACCTCCTGATCTCTAGCAGCTGTGGAAAAAAGAGAACAGAGCAGAATACTATTATGAGTAGCAGTCCTGCCTATATTCAGCTTTTAAGTCTTACAAGTTCTCTCTGTAGTTGTTATTTACACCGGTATGGGATGTCTGCAGTCCTAAATTCCTCGATCCAATGGTCAAGGTTATCCTTCTTCCTCCTCTGTAGGTCATTGTAATGATACCTACATTGGGCACCAGTGTGCAGGATACTGGTGGCACTGGATACATCCCAGGATAAATTATCCCAAGCTTCTGACTTATACTGGGAGCCAGAATAGTCTCTCTGAAGAAGCCTGGCACTGTGAATTTTAACTAGGATTCCAATAAAAATTTTGGACACAGGGTACCCATCTCTGTGCCCTACACCTGACACCTTCCCCACAATGCTTGCCATGTCTGCCATGGATCTAGAGAAATGGAGACTGATGCTTTCCTGCCAATTCCAGTTATCAAGTTTACTGGGAGTGTGCACAATGTTTGACACTGTTGTGCTCCACTTTTATTGTTCAAAAGAGGTGCTTGGGGGAGTGCACCCCCAAGCACCACATTGCATGATGGTAACCAGAGCGCAACAGTGGTAAGGAGTGAGGCATTACATAATTGCAGTTGCAATGTCTAGGTTATTGAATGCACAGGGAGTTGTGTATGTGTGTTAGGCAAATGTGAAGGCCATGCCATTCCAGATACCAGAAATATACTTACAGAAGTATAGAGCACAGTATACCCACAGTCATACATGTGATAATAAATGTGATAATACATAGATATATACATAAATAACTGACACAATATAAGTATCCCAGCCCTCATTCATACAATTCATATCAACTCTATTATGTCATATAAGTGAGAGTGACTATAGTAGGAAATGGAGCATGGAATATACTGTATTCGAACCCAGGACCATGTCTATGATAGTCCTACACATAAATCTGTTGCCACAAGAAGGTTGAGAAAACACTTTCCTATGTTGCATTTCATTGTTATAACTGGCAATGTCACAACAGTAAAACAAAGGTTGCACACCCTGTACTAAAACCCAGGACCATCTGTACTCCAGCTTTACACTTATACCTGCTGCCACAGGACTAATTAAATGACATTCCCTATTTTACTAATTATTATTAAGGTCTTGTTGGCAACTGCCATGCAATGTCACTTAGTGAGTTTGCACTTAATTGAATGCATCTGGTTTCTATTTTTGGCTAGCTGGGTCATATCTGCTTCCTGGGTGATCCACTTGTCTAGTTTGTGCACTGCTGCACTTTGTGCAAATGAGATAAGCACAGCCAAATCTGACATTTCATTTTCTCTGGTGTTTGCACTAAGTGGTTTGTTTGTCTTTCGGCTTTTCCCGGTTAGGGGTCGCCACAACAGAACTCCGGTCCACTAATGATTGGCAGTAGATTTTCACGAACGCCGAGGTGCCAGCTCGACGTCCAACTTTCAACGAAGGCACACCCATTTACTTATGTCTTTCAAATGCCACCCAACCGCGGAGAGGACATGCAGACTCCACCCACAAGGCACTCCCCGCACTCCAGCCGGTGCATAGCGTAAATACTGCCCAAAAAAAAAAAAAAAAAAGAAAGAAAAAGAAAAAAAGGAAACGTGGTTGAAATGAGAAAAAGCAATCTATGACATACACACTCAAAAATGTTGGTACACATGAGCTAGTTCTACATAGGTCTGGATTTGAACTGTCACTCCAATGCACCTTCAGAACACAGGATGGGTGCATTATCCCTCTTTGCCACACAAACAGCTTTGCAGAAAAGAACTGACCTCAATCTGCACACAACCAACTGCAACAGCATCTACAGTAATATCAAACCGTACAAGTGTTATTTGTACACTTATTAGTTTTGGATGTACTACACCTAGTGATTACACAACTTGTCATGATTATTACGTGCAAATATATTGCTCTGTCTTACATTTCAGTGTTTGTTGGCTATTCTTCTTTTATCTAAGCAGTAATCTGAGACATGCAGTGTGTAAGCCATTCTATATCATGGCCTTAAAATGTTTGAGGATAGGTGGAAATAATATCATATGCAGTTGCCAACAAAGGAAGGGCAGGTTTGATGTGAAGGAACACAATTTGTGACTTGTGTGCTGCTTACTTACATTTCTGCCCTTACATCTAACACTTTGTAGATCTAACCTGACACACCCAGTGGATATAAGGAGTCTGCAGTGCTGTTGTGTTTTCCTTCTCCCAATCACTAATCATTCACAGTTGCAATCCATTAAAACCAAACACTGAGGGAGTGCGTGCAATATGTTTACAGCTACTACACAGATCAATTTTTTTGGATTCAGCAATTCTAATGACAGTTCCTTTGATAGCACTTTTAGCATTTCAAAGATGGTTTGTTAGCAAAATTTGTAATTTTCCTGTTCTTTTGGGAGGCAAAGGTGAGTTACTGTTGCAAAACAAGGAGAGACTATTAGATATGTTGCTCTTGTTACTTTCCTTGTTTTGCATCCTGTGTGTTGTTTGTATTTCACATCTGTAGACTGTTTTATGTTTCTACAGGGGATAATACTGAGTGGCCAACTTTTCTGTTTTATCTGGAATCAATTATTCAGTACTTATATGATACATAGATGTATTATCCTTCTGTTGTCTTTTAGGACACATAGGAGTATGCCAGCAAGGTGTGTCAAGCCTCAGAGACCCCCCCCCCTTCACCGATGCCGAGAACCAGGTCATAGTGGATATCTTTAGGCAACATGGTGCATTTCTGCTGGAAAGAGGACAGGGAGATATGGCACGTAGGATGCAAATTTGTCAACAGAGAATTGCTGATCTGAATGCCATGGATGGCCATGGCAGGACATATAAGCAAGTGTGCCACAGGGCCACTGACATAGTCACATCTGCATGGAGGGGACCAGCTGCAGTGTGTCATGACTTGATGGGTACTGGGGAGGGCCTGCTAGGGAACCACCACTAACACCCAATGAAGAGTTCCTGGCCAATATCAGAGATCCAGACAGCTCACGGGTGAGTGCAGTACAGCTTGTCATGGACGTGGTAGCAAGAGTGCCAATGACAGCAAGCACATCCCAGAAGGACCTTCCAGGTAGGCTTTGGTATCTCAACAGTTGAATACTGTTGTATAATACAACAATTGAATTCAATAAGTTACTTCTTTGTCATATCTTTTTTGGGGGGAGGAGGATTGGTGATTGCTACACTTATTAGCTTAGGTTGCAGTTGCCAGCCATGTTGTTCTTGAAAGTATAGTTAATGGACATATAAATTGGTAAAGGTATTACCCCCTGTATTACTGTTAACTGTGCTGATGTTGCCCTTACATCTTGTTTAATTTCTTCCAGGACCATCTGCATTGCAGAGGAGTACATCATCTGCAGATGGTAAACCAAATATTTTTATGTCAGTACTGTTGAGCAATTTAAGGAAATATTTTAGTGTGTGCTGTTGATGTCAGGCCTGTTGTGTGCATTGCTGTACTGTCTATAATAGTGGCAGCATTGTTACTTTGTTAACATATATTGGACTACAGTAGTGTAGGTATTATTTTTTCTTTTTTGTTGCTTTTTATCACAGGTGATCATGACAGTGGGAGGGTGGGCCCTCTGCCACATGATGTCAGTGTATCAGCACACTCTGATAATGATGGTGACCAAACTGAGGCACAGCTGGGGATGTAGAGGTTGAATCTGACACTAAGGTTGATATACAGTCAACCCCTGCAATTCCATTGGACACAGCAAGTAGGCCTACATCTACCCATTCCAATGAGCCCTCAGATACTGGACAGGTGCAGGGTGAGGCCATTGATTAGGGAAGTGTTGATACTGTGGCTTCAGTGCCTGTTGACTCTGGCTGTAGCCAAAGTATCAGCGAGGTTCCACCCAGGAAGGTTGATAGGGGTGCACTGAGGGGGCGGGGCTTGCTGTCTCTCCTCCACCTGCTGCAGGTGTCTCTTCCTGTGCCACTCAATGTATGTTTACGGCTGTTGTGGTGGCATAGGCATGTTCTCAAAGGTGCTCCAGACAAATGCTCAGGTTGTAGATGTGGTACAGTCTGCAAAAAGGGGGGCCTTAACACAGACACCTGGAGTTATGGGCTCATCAACTTAAATTTGCAAGGCCGTGGAATGTATTGCATTAACCTTGTTAAACTATGATAATAAAAATCTCAAACAACTAGATCCACTACCGTTTGGTTTTGTCAAGAGCAAATTATTTCTTTTCAACTTGGCAAGCTTCATTCAAAAATGTACAGAGGCTGTGGATAGTGGACAGAATTCTATACAGCATATCTAAATTTGACCAAGGCCGTCAGTACTGTATCCTTTTGGCACTGTAATCAAGAACCTTATGTGGTAGGATGGATTGCAAGCTAGTTAAAGGATAGAACTCACACAATTAAGGTGACAGGTGTCACTTTAGAAAGGTAGAAAGCAGATTATCAAAGGGCTCAGTTATGGAACCCTTCCTTTTTTGTATAAACTTTTCTGGCCTGCATGCCCCAAAGCCTGACCTATGGCTAACCATATTCACAGATGACTGCAAGTTAGGTGTCATCTTCCATTTCCCCATTAATATAGTAATGTTTCAGCAAAGGCTAGTCCTTACAAACCAAGGATGTACACAGAACAGGTGCAAACTAATTACAAATAAGTGCAGCGATTTCTCCTATGAGAAACACCCTTACAGGCTGATAAGCTTGCAGATATGTACTAGACTAGATGCTCTTGTGGACCATTTTGAGCCTAACCAATTTCCCTTTTGGTGCTTGAATCAATCCATCCCATTTGATGTTAGATTGTCTTATTCATCCTATGGTTTACAATTACATATTACCCCATCATCTACAATTTACAGCATAGCCAGTACTCAACTCTACATGGACACAATAGGCAAGGATTTCAGCACCTGGGTTGACAATTCCCCCACCTTTGACCACCCTGTTGCAGCAGTCATTAGGATATCCTTCTGTCAAACACAACTAATTTCCATGATTACCTAATTTAGGTCAAAATGTGTTATTGTCTCTCTGTACTCTGTCATCATTATGTTAATTATTGAGTATGAGGCCCTGTGTAGCATGCACATAGCCAGACACATCATGCAGCTATGAAGCCCCCAAACAGTCTTTATAAAAAATAATACTAGCCTAATAAACCCTTAGTTACCAATCCAGACCAGAAACCTTATTCCTGTACTGTGCTCTATGCCTGGGGTGTCCAGCAGGCAGCATGAGATCCCCAGTCCAGCTCACTAAAGCACTGTATCCAGTCCTTGGCAAGCCCAGCTGAAAATCAATCAGACCATGTATAACATTAAAATTAACGGAACACAGTCCAGTGCTTGGTAACGGCCTTCTTTCACTTTAAAAGTGAATTTGGACTGGTTAGATAACCAAAGTTCAGGATGTACACATGCACGTTCAGGAAGTTATGGCATGAGGTATAGCCTGGAGGTCTTCTTGTTCCAGTGCTCATATTATTTGAAGCTTATGGATTCATTGAATTTCATATCATAAAGTATTTTTTGTGTGCCTTACAAGTCTGTGCACCTATGCTCGCATGTGTGTATCTAATAACTGCCCCTGATGTTGCCTAATATTTTTGGTCAATTCAGTATAGAATTTGTGGTTTCCTTGAAAGCTGTCAAGGATTTCATTCACTAAATAATGACAGGCATTATAGTTTCAGACTTCATATCCCTCAGAAAAATGCAGTCAACTGCAAAACATGCTACCTACAATTTTATATATATGCAAGAGAAATATTTTGAGAATTTGTCCCTCCTATTGCTTTTGGTGAGTGTGAATGTGTGTGTGTGTGTGTGTGTGTGTGTGTGTGTGTGTGTGTGTGTGTGTGTGTGTGTGTATGTGGACGTGTGCATATCTATATATATATATATATATATATATATATACATATACACTCACACACACACACACACACATACACACATGCACACACAGTATATCTATATCTAATATATATATATATATATATATATATATATATATATATATATATATATATATATATAGATATATAAAACAACTGTCCCTAATTTTTCCTCATATTTTTGGAGTGATGTGGAATTTCTGGTTTCTTGGAAAACTGTTGAGGATTTCAATCACTAAATAAAGGTAGATGTTTTAGTTTCAGACTTCATATCCTTCAGAAAATATACTCAAATGCAAATCCTGTTATTCTATTAATTTTCTGAGTATGTAAGAGCAATATTTCCAGTCTGTCCCTGACTTTGAGAATATATCTGTCATATTACTTTTTTGTTGTTATTATTCTTTTACTCAGAGGTTGACAGTTGTAAGGAGTACCTCTCAACTGCCCCTAATAGTGCCAAATGTCATTGATTTTTGCTTCATTCTTTTGGTATTTTACTTTTAAAAATTATTGTTTTGTGTTAAATCGTTGAGGGTGGAGGTTACTAAATAATGTTAGACATTTGAGTTTTATTTCATATCCTTCAAAAAATGAATAATATTGTAAAACCTGTTATTCCAGTTTGGTCTTTTGTCTGACATTGAACAATAAGCCACAAACACAATTTGTTTCTTCCTTGAAAGAAAAAAAATAAAATTGAATTTCTTTCTTTACTCATGACTTTTGTTCAGGCCACCTAAAATATGCATAGCTTCTGGGGTTTAGAAGCCTCAGAGCACCAGCTTAATTCTCTTTTTTTTCTGCAATAATTTCTATGCATTCTTGGCCCTGTAGTAGGTGTTGAAATGCTGTATATAAAACAAGGCTGAAATCAAAGACTTAATTTTTTTTTTAGTCATTATTTTTGTTTAGGCTATCATTGGATCAGAAGGTGGGAAAACGAGCTTTAAAATACACTTCAGAGAATCTAAAAACCATGACTTCCGGGGCCCTAGTGGCCAACAAACCTCCCCAAATTATTCAGCTATTTCCTCCACATTTATTACAGTGCAGCCATGGCCTGTCAGCCCGTGGTGAAATGATCAAGGTAAGTGTTGAAGATGATGACAAAGTGTGCAAACAAAAAGGAGGGCAAAAGTAAGCTAGATGGCACAGAGAGGCCAGGATGTGGGGACAGCACTGGGGAATGTGAAATGGAAGGTGGCAGAGGATAGCTCATTGCTTAGGACACAATTTCTGCCAAAGCCAGCCCTAAATCTGTGCATACTTCATTGAGTGATATGAATGAGTTGTGATAGGGTTGCCAACTTTTCATGTCAAAAATTCTGGACATGTACGTGAAAGCAAAATGTGTGTAATTTTGGTACCCCTATCCCTTCCCACACAACTATTCCATTGTCCTTTTACTTGCCTATTTCTCCATTTCTTCCCAGTTGCCATAAACATTGTTCAAAACTCTCAGTATGCATACTGTTTTCTGTTTTACGTCTACAATCTTGCAGATATTTGGATTTAATTTAGACTTTTATTTAAAATTATATAGCACAAGCACTGATAGATATTTGTTAAATAAAGCTATACAGTATCACAATGAAAGCATACTTAGCATTAAAAATTCTCTGCCTTTGAAACTCACATTCACTGAAACAGCATTGAAACCCACATTCAAAGAAACTGCATCTGGCCAGTGGTGAATTAAGTTTATCTTTCAGCTGTTTTCAAATCATTGGCTCATTGCACACATTTTTAGGACCATGCAAAAGTTTTTTGATTCACCTTCCTGACTGTATTAAATTATAATATATAATAATTAAATTATATCCTGTGCATAATGCAGAGCCACTTGTTAGAGCGTGTTTTAAATTTATAGTTTTGAAAATGTTTCCAGTAAGCAATGAAATAAAGCATATGAACCAATAATGACAAAACTGCCGGATAGCACATTTCAACCATAAAAGGCCACTCAAACCTTTGTCATTACAATCCACCAATATCAGTCAATTTGCACAATCTCTGCAGAAGTAAAAGTCATCTAAATAATTCTACATTAAAGAGATCTGATACTAATAAAGAGGTTACTACTAGCAAACAATTTTATATTTCGTTGTTTCATCTACAAATTCAGTGCCTGCTGCCCTTGAAGAATAAATAGCCTATGTTACAGTAAAAAAATGGTAAGCTGGTAATATTACAATAGGGAATGGATGGCAAACTGAAAACCAGTTCATATTTACTAGGCATCTCATCCAAAGGAGGACATACTCAGGACAGCAGCACCTTGCACCCTTAAAATACCACGCAGTGTCAGCAATCCATCCACATGCTGTGGAATACTGTTTCCCTATAAGAATTCAAGTCACCCCAAGACATAAAATATCTAAAACTGCATACAACTGGTTTACTACACTTTCAGTTGCCTATGCACCTCAAAGTTACAAACAAGTACACTTTCAGTTGCCTATGAACCTCAAAGTTACAAAAAAGTTCACAAGCCTACAATTTCTTTAACTACATTCTTCACTGTTTGGTACAGAATATGTCGCAGAGTCAGAAAAGCAGAGGTACGCTGAACAGCCTATTTAGTCTTTCCTGCTCCACTCTCAATATATTCTGTATTATACTAAAATGCTGTTGGACCAGGATGGCCTTGCTTAAGTCATTGTCTAAAATCTGTAACCTGCATCATTAAAACTCAAATCAGAATAGAACAATTTGATTTTTTCTTCCATTCCAGCTGTTATCTTCAACAAAGCCTAACCAAAATTCTCCTCTTTTATTGCAAGAGTCTATACAATTCCATCATCCATGGCAACTAAGTTATCTATCTCCAGGATAATTCATTGAATGATACTGCATTTTAGAGATCTTTATCACTTTTAAGTCTTTCCATCTCAAAGTTGCACTCTGCTATGTTCCTTGCCATTAAATAACTTTACAAATTGGGTTATTAGCAGAGCCAGGCAACAAACTGCACTTTACAGATCACACTTTTAAACCTTTAAAACATTTCAATGCATGTAATTTCTAAAGTACTTTACGGTTCTTTTCTTTCTTCATTATTATATTCACTCTGTTAAAAGATATGTTACTACACTTCCTGCCCCAATACTTTGATGTTATGGGATGAATGAGTCTGAAAGGCATAGTGCGTTAAATATGTAAGAATACCTTACTCTGAAAAAAGTCAAATTAATGGAACAAGTTTTGAAAAAACAAAAACAATATGCTTACAAATATAGGAAAATAATACTTAAAATTACTAGCTAATACTAACAATTAATTTTTGGACATGTTTCATAGCAGTCTTTGCATATGAATAATATCAGAACAGAAAGAGTAAAAGGTGTTTGAGTCAAATGAGTTCTAAACAAGCTTTAACAAGAGAACAAACACACACAAGCTCTAAACAAACTCTATTAACAGAATAAAACCATAAACAACATAATGGTGAGTTCAAAGTTAATACTATTATTTAAAAACCGGAATAAGTATTATATTGCTAATATTATTACAATGTTATAAATTAGAGAAGCACACTAATACGAAGCCTTCAGATACATAACTGATATCACAAACACTTAGCTCCTGCCTTGCTCTGCCCCGATGTTATGTGCATGAACATACCTCTCAAATGTTCAGATTTTTGCCTCATTTTTGGTCTGTACATCATAAAATTTGTGGTTTTCTGGCATATCACTGAGGATTTAAGCCACTAAATAATGGCACACATTTGAGTTTGATACTTAGTGGGCCGGATTCACGAAGGCTTGCACGGAGTCTAAGAGTAGAGTAAGACTCCATGCAGCCAACATGTCTGCCAAGCGATCCAGGAAAAGCCGGTAGGGGCGTGCAACAGAGTTCCTTAAATGAGTCCTACATGGACAGGGCTTGGATATGCAAATTACCTCAATTGCAGGCGAAAGCTATGCAAATGAGGTAAATTTGCAATCCAGGAAACCCGAACCTGTCCAAGTAGGAGTAGTGTTATTTGCAGAAGTGTAATCAGTTGACAACTGAGTATGGTTCTGCAAATAGCAAAATGGAGCCGTGACAGCTCCAAAAAAAGGATGCATTTACATGAGTAAGCATGCCAATGGCCAAAAATACGGCCATTGGCAACATTAAGTGATGCAAAATAAAAAAAAAATAACTTTTTTTTTTCATCCCTGTCTCCGGGGTTTAAGCGTAGCGCAGCACTGCGCAAACGCGCTGTGCTCTAAAAAACAGAAAATCAATAATGAAGATCCACAAATGTGGATTTTAATGCTAATATGAATTTACAATGCAAGTGAATGGCAGGCTGAAGACAACATGGCCACCGAGTAGAGGTTGCTAAGGGGGGAAGCTCAGTCTAAGAGATGTAACCAAGCATTAGTAGGCAATCCAATGCAAATGAGATATAGGATAGTGAATCACAAGTTTACATAGCAAATGAGCACAGTCAGTGGAGTGTAGGAGTAGGATAAGGGGAGTAACAGAGTGACATCATGAGGGGGGTATGTATGAAAGAATGTAAGCTCATTGGAGCAGAGTGGCATGTGTCAGCTGTCATTTACACATTATTGAAAGAGGTGTGTCAACAGGTAGGCTAGGTAAAGGCAAGAAATTGAAGGTGTATGCCGTGGATAACACCAACGTTTCTTGCTGAGCGTGTATGCGCGCATACGCACCTGTAAACCCGAGTAAGACAGTCTACACGTGTGTAAGCGTGAGTGCGCACGTTTAAGCCAGAGTAAGCATGTATAAGGCTATTTAAAGAGATGTAAGCACGGTTGCGCTGGTGTGCACGTGTTTTTACAAGAATAAGTGAGTTTTAGTCCATGTAAGCATGTGTGCACGCATGCGAGCCAGTGTGCACATGTTTGCGCTTGTGTGCGCGGCTCTGACCCCCCCCCCGAGGAAACAGGAAGGAAAAAGGAAGCACAACAAATAGTAGGAAGCTACCAGGGAGTACTAGCAGAGCTAGCAGGTGAAAACAATCAGAAGCAGGCAATTACACAGGCAGTACACTAGACCAGCCCAGCCCAGCACTTAAAACACTGCAAACAACAGTCCATTATGTTTCTCTCAAGAGACACTGCAACACTGCAGTAAGCTAATAGAAGTGAAAACTGAAAAAGCTTTACTGAGACAAAGAAATGTTAGGGGCTGCCATTGCTGTTATAAGGCGACATATGCAACATGCTGAGGGTGGTGACAATGCAAATGCTGCTGGACAACCCACAGTGAGGAGACGGAGAAGAGTGTACAGGCCCAGGGTAACCTACCAGGGGCTACATGAGCTGGAGATAGTGGAGCACTATAGAGTGGACAGAGACCTCTTGCAGCAAATTGTTGAGCTGTGCAGGCCATGCCTCACACACAGAACCAACAGAGGGGAACCCATCCCAGTGGAAACCAAGGTATGTGTTGGCCTAAGAATATTAGCAACAGGTACCTTCCAGAGACCAACTGGTGATATGATGGGGCTATCACAGGCATCAGCATCCAAGGTACTATACCAGTTCCTGGATGCCATGTCAGCACATGTCGGTGATCATGTATATTTCCCCAATTACCATAAGGTATTGGCCAGCAATATGTGTCTCTTCCAGCAAATAGCAGAATACCCTGAGGTAGTGGGTGCAATAGACTGCATGCACATATGCATCAAAGCACCAGCCGGTGAGCGGGCTAGGGTCTACTTCAACCGCAAGGGCTTCCCCTCCATCAACTGCCAGGTCATGTGTGACTCCCAGGGCATAATACTGAATGTGTGTGCTGGCTGCCCTGGAAGCTACCATGATTCCCATATCTGGCATCTGACGCAACTGTACCAGACATTTGCCAACGGGGACATCCCACATGGTCACCTAGTGGGTGATGCTGGCTATGCACTGGAGCCGTGGCTGATGACACCCATCAGAAATGCACACACACCTGAACAGAAATGCCATAATGAGGCACACACACAAACATGAAATGTAATCGAGCATGTATTTGGGCTTCTCAAGTCATGGTTCCGGTTCCTGGACACATCTGGTGGAGCCTTGCAGTACGCACCAACTACATGTACCCAAATTGTCATGGTATGTGCTATGCTACATAATATGATCCTGTGAAAACAGCTGCAGCAGGATCAGCATAGGCCCGGGCCAAACAGCCCCCCACCATTGCCAAGGCCATCACAGGCAGAGCGTGACATGGAGGAGGAACAACCTGAGCCTGCCCCAGTAGACAAAAGGAGGAGTGCCCAGTATGCTTTGGCCTTGGCAAAGAGGCAACGCATAGCACATACACTGGCTCAGTAGGAACTCTGGAAATGATACCTCTCTCTGACTCACACATATAGTAAAAGGGATGCCTAAGTTCACACTACCTGCTTTCAAACATGTATAGGGAGTGTAGTATGTGCATCTGACATAGGCAGCCCTGCAGCACCACCTGAGGCATGATTGCCATGTGTTAAGCAATATAAAGCAGTGCTAAACAGCATTTACCACCATGTAGTATATGTAAACAAAATCGCACACACCAACTAGCACAACTGTGGTCAATGTTGAGTAATATTGGGCAACGTCCAGCAATGTTGGTTAATATTGAGCAATGTCAGACAAGCTTGGTCTAAGTAGGGCATAGCTGAACAAAAGCCAACATGGTCATATTTGCTCTACTGGCCCTTAAGCAGTCTGGTCTGCTCAGTATGAAAATATAAATCAGTGATGGGCCTCGAACCCAGGATACTGTGCACTATAGTCATAGTACTGAACCACTAAATCATGACAGTATTGCAGTGGTCAGTCCGTATGAAGAAATGTTGATAAGTCTATGCAAAGTATCTCATGGAAACCCTGCAGTCACAGCATAATCCCTGTCAAGTTATGACACAAAGGTGAGTCCTGCAGTAAGAATAGAACCAGACTTTCAACACACACAGTATAAATGTTAATATTGGTCATGTTCACACACATCAACAAATGTAGTGGACCTCAGATAACAACATACTGAAAGGTCACACTGGGCATGCTCACACACTTGAATAAATGAGACAAATGTCAGGCAACAAAACACGGAAAGCCTGAACTGGGCATGCTCACACACTTAGGCCATGTCTGAGTACAGCAGTGGGCCACACATATCTGGCAGTTGCATGTGTTAACCCAGGAACCTCTCACTATCCAGCAATCCTCCCTGTTCACACAGTTATATGACAACAGACACATATATAATACAGTGGAACCCTGTCATAATCAAATATGTTCTGCAGATACCTAAGTTGTTCATAGAAACTGGGAAAGCAAAGACGATAAAAACCTGCAAACAGTACCAGCAATAAACATTGTGCATCCCGAACATTATCATAGGTTCAGAGGTCGATACTAGGCTATCTGACCTAGGGCATATACAAGCCTAGCCAGAGTGTGTTTGGCTTTCGCAACACTGTCAGATTACTACACTGTGCCTGTGAATAGTAGGTTACACAAGATAGCCCATTTACGTTTAGTCTAGTGTGCCTCTGTCTAGCAGGGACTCAGAAGATATCCCAAGGGTAAACATACGATCACCCATCCAGTTGTCAAGATATCCCCTGTAGGTGGTCAGTGGGTGGCTCTGCCTATGCGAAACCGGGATTACAATCCGGAGTGAGTGGAGCCTCTGGGATAAAAATCTGTCCCTTCAGCATGTCCTATTAACATCTGCGCTGAGGTATATGTCACTGGAGTGTGTAGCTCCAAGGGAGTCAGATATCCTGAGGTGGAGCATGTCCATCAATTCTGGGTTGGGTATTTCTGTAAACAACAGGCACACATCACATCCGAGTAGGCGGTAAGCGACTGAGTAGAGCTGGAGTTACTGTATCCAAACTGTGCAGGGCATCCATATGAGTCCCTAGATCTGCTTGTTGAGGAACATTTGTGGCCATTACAGTTGCTGCAGATGTCGGGTAAGGTACATCCCAAATGTGGCATTGTAACCAAGCATGGTCGTGATGAGTATAGGGGCACAATGACCTCACTTGATCTAGATGTGAAACCATATGGGATAAGGTGGGCTATATAGAAGGTCTGTCTAACCACTTTGGCAACGTGATTGTCAAAGGTGACAGTACAAACAAGTCGTGTCCCCAAACCCCTAACAACACCTACCTATGTAATGGATTACTACCTATGTGGTAATGTGTGGGTATGTAGTTATTCCCAAAGGGGATGACTATGCAACTAATGGCATTTAGCTGTAGGCCATGGCTCAGGCACCAGTCATCCATCTCTGTGAGACACTGTTTGAGTATGCTTGTGCCAGCTGGAGAGTTGATTATGGCACCCAGTTTGCAGTCATCTGTGAACATGGTCAGCCATATTCCTCCTGTGTTAGCTTGTACGTCAGACAAATATATACTGAACAAGAGAGGTCCCAGGACTGAGCCTTGTGGGATGCCACGTGTAACTGGTGTATAGTCAGACATGGCACTTGCAATACTGACCATGTGGGTGCTATCCCTGATCAAGGTAGCAATCCATCGTGTGAGATATGTGTCGATATCGACGCTGGTGAGCCTATGCATAATGGCCAAGTGGGGTATTGTGTTGAAGGGTTTTGCAAGGTCTAGGAAGGCTGTGTGGACAACCATACCCACGTCGATGGACCTGGTAACCATTTAAAGAATACAAACAGGTTCAAGAGGCAAGATCTGCCCACAATAACGCTGAAATGTGTAGGACACAGTGTCTGTAGTTTCCCGATGTTTATGTGTATGAGTCCCATGACAATACGCTCCATAGCTGTGCAGAACAGGCTAGTTAGGCTTATAGGGCGATATTGTCTGTGGTCCATTGTGGCACCAACTCTGTGGAGCGGAACCACTGTCACTGTACGCCATTCCTTGGGTACATATCCTGTAGTAACTTTGATACTGAACAGTGACGTAATGTAAGGGTTACGTCTGTCATGAAGCTCGTGTAAGACGCAGGCCGGGACACCGTCTGGTCCCATTGATGCTGTGTTGTCCACTTTGGGGAGGGCAGCACTCACCTGTTTATTTGTGATGTCAGGGAGGTTACACTCTGTTGGGATGGATAGTTGCTCCTTAGTGGGGGATGGGGGGGGACATCTGCACTGAACCTGTTTGCCAGGATGTTGGCAATGTCAGTGGGTTCAGGGTATGTTTAGTCAGTATGCAGTAACTCACAGCATATCAGTGAGTGTCCACCCAGGTTCCTGACATAAGTGAAGAAGGCCTTGTGATTGTCCTACGTGTCTGGTGCAATTGTCCGTTAGAAGTGGGCCTTAGATAAATTCATGAGTGATCGTAGCTGTCTGCCAGTAGAGATCACAGATGCCTTCCCTGTCTGGGATTGTGCTCTATCATGTAGTAGCTTCCTCCTGTCGTTGTATAGCTTATTAATGGCCGGAGTCTACCAGACAGGTCCCCTGCCATTGGAGGAGTGAGTCTTGTTGTTATTTGGGATAGCACGATCCATGCAGTTCACTAGGTGTCCATAGAATGTGTATGTAAAGGATTCAGCAGTCTGAGCTGTATTTACCACTGTCCCAGGTTCTCTGAAGGATACCACCTTGCTTTGGAGAAGTGAGATGTTTGCTTATGAGAAGTTCACCAAGATTACCCATGATGGGTGTGGGGATGGGTTATGGATGTCCAGTGAGATAAATGTATGTTCTGACCTTACCAATGAGGGGTATATCGCTGGTGTGGAACATAGATTCCCCATGTTGGTGATGATCAGGTCCAATATGTTTTCCCCACTTGTGGGTGTGTTGACCGGTTGTGCCATAGCATATGAGTTTACAAATAGTAGCAACTGTTGGGTGAGGGTGTTGGGACTTGAGTAGTATCCACAGTCAATGTTTGGGTATTTGAAGTCACCCAATATAATGGTGTTTGGGGAGACCTTCATATTCTCCAGTGTTCCCAGGAAAGCCGAGTGTGGTTCCTGAGTTTGGGAGGGTGGTCTGTTGCAGGCAACAAACTGAAAGGCAGTTTTGCACAATGTTAGTTGCATATGTGTGGTCTGTGATGCTTCGTGCAGTGCTACTAACCTGGAGGTGTGTGTATCTGTGATGTATATGGATACTCCCCCTATTTGTGTTGTCCGTTCCGAGTCTTGTGGTCAGAAAGCATGGTATGAAATATAACCTGGTAGTGCTGGTTTGCATTTGTGAGCCTGAACCAGGCATCTGTTAGTGCACAGATTTCGCTATTCTCCATACTGAGGAGAGTCCTGAGTGGGCGCAATTTGAGGGTAACACATCTGGTGTTGAGCAGCATTACCCTTAGTTTCATTTACTCTGTAATGTCTATGGAGGTGGGTTTGTCTTTTGAGCCCTGCTTAAAAAAGGCAGTATGGTGGTAGCAAGAGCCTTAGCCAGTATTCAAAAGTCCAAGGGTGACAGGTGCAAGCTGTCCATAGCGAAGCTACGTGGCATGTTTGAGCATGTCATCCCAGGCTGACAGACACTGGATCCCCTTTGAATGACACCAATATGTTAGCCAACTGTTAAACGTGATAAATTTGTCTGTATACTGTGACATCATACTTGGTGAGTGTAAGATGCTACACAAGGTCAGGGTCATACTGGCCTGGCCTACATGATCAGAGAGTTCCTCTATGTATCATGTCATGTGGTCCAGGGAGGAACGTCTGAGGTTCTACGCATCAGCATGGACAATGATGGAGCCATTTCTGTACTTGCTTTGGAGTGACCTGAGTGCATGTGTTATGTGGCGGATCCTGGCACCCGACAGACAGCTCAAAGTGACCATCCCCTTGTTCGGCCTGCTGAGTGGGACGTCAGTGTGTCTGACAATAAGTGTCACCTATTACAAGTGTATTAGGTATGTTGCTTAGCCCAAAGGGCAGTGACTTTGTGGCACACTGACATTGTGAACTATGTGATATGTGGGTATTGTAGTGGGGTAGCAGTTGTTTGTGTGTCTGCTTTGGAAGTCTTTGCTGCTTAGGCAGAGTTTATTTAGAGCCTCCGAGTATGTTTATGTGTGATAATGTGGTTTGATTGCTGTCGCTATAGGTTTATGTGAGACTGATATGTGGTGTGTGTGGTTACCTTCACCACCTGATAGACTGTGCCAGTCATGGGTCGAGAGAGCTCAGCCTCCTGTATGTCTATATAGTTGCATCTCACACATATATCTGAGTTTGTTGGGAGGAGGAGAGGGTTGTCTGTGTACATGAGGCAGTTGTGACATTGTGTTAAAATCACAATATTCACCAGCTGGACTGGAGAGTACACACAAAACCGACCCCTGGACATGCCAGGATATTATGATGACATACTCTGTAGACTGATCACAAAGGATCAGTAGGGTGTTAAGTGTGAAAAAGAGTATAACAGGGATTAGTGCTCAGGTTTGTCGGTGTTTTGTAAAGAGTAGCTGCGAAGGAGTCCAGATGGAATCATGACACCTCCTTCAGCTATGTCATAAATAGCAATGTACACTCATATATGTCCTGAGTCAGGGCCAACTGTACCTGACTGACAATGCCGACATCCTGTCAGACAGGCCAATATATACATACCTACCTCCCACTGACGAAAGTCCCTGTCATCATACCTGGAGATATCACATGTAGAATGGGTGAACAGCTCCCCCCAAAGCTGAAAGCATGGCAGCAATTGGATTACATTGTTTCCCTATATGTGTCATGAATGAACTAAAACAGACCCTGCACCTGAACAGTCTGTTGTGCCTCACCCTCTCCACAGGATCTGGAACCGTTGAATGTGTTACAGCAACATATGGCTCTCCCCACAAGTGTTAGTGCACAACACACCATGGGAAGTATAGTCCAGTAAGCCTATGAAGTCTGATCTGCAAGGCCATGGAGTCCATCATGGTTGAAGTCATAAACAGAGCTATTGGAAGCTGACAAACACACAACCGTACCAACTGTGGCATATTCATGTGCAGATCATGGTTCCCAAACATGCTAGACTGTTTGCAAGGCAGCCACCCAGGACATACATCACTGAACGGAGCTACACATGTCTCACATTGACTTTGAATAGCCCTTTATCAACATCCCAGATACATGTCGTATCTACAAAACCAACAATCTGTGCATAAATATGTGTTGACATATGAAGGAATGTCAATTTGTCCACAGATAGATCACACAAGCTAAGAATTATGTGGTCCTGTTCAAGCTGTTGACACCTGCCGACCCACATGGCTCATTCCTGGGATTGCATAAAACAAAGTGTACACACATTACCATGTCCAGTCTGATGATGTCAGCATCCTACAAATATAGCAGGAGAAAAGAAGCCCCCCCACCCCCCAGTAAGGCATATAGCGTGTTGTGTTAATGCGTATCTTTCTAGTATCATAACATAGTTCGGTAGGAGTTTGAATCCTGCAATTGCTGACTATGTGTCGGGGGGGGGAGGTCTGTGTGACTTCCTTTGAGAGAAGTTCCCTTTTTGGAGACTGGGAAAATACATTACAAGAGGTACATTCCTCTTTGGAAAGTCAACTGATGTCAGCATCCTACAAATTTAGCAGGAGAAAACAAATCACCCAGTAAAGCATATAGCGTGCCATGTTAATGAGTATCTCTCTTGTATCAGAACATTGTTAGGTAGGGATTTGAATCCTGCAATTGTTGACTGTGTGTGTGTGGGGGGGGGAGGATGTGGGTATGTGTATGATTTCCTTTGAGAGGAGTTCCCTTTTTGGAGACTGGGAAAACACATTACAAGAGGTGCATTCCTCTTTGGAAAGTCTGCTGATGTCATCATCCTACAAATCTAGCAGGAGAAAGCAAATCACCCAGTAAAGCATATAGTGTGCCATGTTAATGCGTATCTCTCTAGTATCATAGCATAGTTAGGTAGGGGTTTGAATCCTGCAACTGCTGACAGTGTGTGTTTGGTTGTGGGGGTGTGTGTATGTCTGTGATTTCCTTTGAGAGGAGTGCTCTTTTTGGAGACTGGGAAAACACATTACAAGAAGTACATTCCTCTTTGGAAAGTCTGCTGATGTCAGCATCCTACAAATATAGCAGGAGAAAACAAAACACCCCGTAAAGCATATAGCGCACCGTGTTAAAGCGTATCCCCTCTAGTATCATAACATAGTTAGGTAGGGGTTTGAAACCTGCAATTGCTGTGTGTGTGTGTGTGTGTGTGTGTGTGTGTGTGTGTGACACTGTTGGTCAATGCGGTGTGGGTTTTGCTTTTACTATGGTATGACATATCAGGATTGAAACAGTATGTGCATTGCACACATCAGGTATCTGTGTGGTAAATAAATATATGTACAATTGACCTCAATTAGTACATAGGTGTGAAGCCTACATACTACATGAATACATTTGTTTCCTTTGACAGATTGTGCCGCTGCTTCTCAGATCGTAGGTCACATATCTATGTATGTGACAAGGCTGGCCACTGTAGTGATCTGTGGCCAAGGTCATCTGTGCCACACACACCCATGACAGTTACTATAGAGTAGTGTGAGCGAGGGTACATGCCTGGGGTATATGTCAGACATGTTCATACACAACAACGACTGGCAATAATGGATAGTCATCATAGGTGTACAACAGCCTTGTGGATATGCATTCAGGCCCCTAATGTCTTATGTGATACACCGAGGGACTCCACAATACCTCTGGATATGTGGATACCAAGGGACAGATGACATAACATGTGGCTGTAGGTACACATTGGTACCCAACATACATATTGGGGGGTACCACCTATGTGGTACTGTCAGGATAGTATGTATAGTAAATGTGGATGACTATGCCATAGTCGGCTTAGTGCAATACAGCATGTGTCGGACAACAGGTATCTGTCTGTATGATACCCTTGTGTAGGATATGTGTCCCATCCAAGGAATGCATTGTAGGCCAATGCATGCATTTACAGATGTGGATGGACATATCCCTAGTGTGTTTGCATGTACCTAAGAGGCCTATATGCCAAACAGGTGTGGTCCCAGGAATGGGTGGCAGTCAATACCACTGGTTACTGTTATAGTATAGTACCGGAAGGATCCCACTGTTACTGAATTCCCTACAACTGTGTGTCAGTTGTCAGGACATCATCTAATGATTGGTTATAGTCATGCTGTTGAGGTTGTGTATACTACCAGAATGCAAAACATTGACAGATATTAACAGTATCACCCACAGCATAGTGTCAACCCATGTCATACACACGTGTACCCATGTTAGTACATATCAAGATGCATGCACTTGAGACTCTCCTCAGTATGGAGAATATCGATATCTGTGCAGTAAAAGAAACCTGGTTCAACCCACTCAAAAAGAAAAACTGGTAAAGTAAACCAAGTACAGTTCCCAAGAAACAGCAAGCCGATAAACCAGCAGTATAGTTGAACAGCACAGACGTTTTAATAATCCAATGGTCCAGTAAAAAACATAAAAAGCATAAAAACAATTCCACTACTGAGTGCTTTCACCCGTTAATACATTCAGGCATCTTCAGAGTAGTGAAACATTAACAAAAACTACTGTCTAAAGTAAATTCAAAAAATCCCACCCTGTAAACCAACCAATCGCTAAAGAATATACCTTAACCAGGTAATATCATTTAAAGTGAAATCAGCTCATAAAAATATAATTATGCAAAAAAAGAAAAGTGAAGAATGAATAATGAATAATGAATAATGAAAAATGAAAAATAACAAAAATTTGAAAAAAGAAAAAAATAATGAATAAACATCATCATTAAAAAAACCTCCTCAGACAAAACAAGATCTGTATTTTAAAATACTAGACAAAGAAATAAAATCATTAAAATAAAAATAAAAAATAAAAATTAAAAATAAAAGGACTAGTAACGCTTTATATATGAATAGTTTAAAGTGTGTGAATTTTACTAAGTTTTTATTTTTCATTGTGGACAGGATACCCGATAACGATAGAGGGGGTAATTTCAAGATTTTGTTGGAAGTCCGAGAGACTTTGTGGCAACTTAGACTAGATGCTTCTAGACCTCCTGGTATTAATGATTTTATTTCTTTGTCCAGTATTTTAAAATACAGATCTTGTCTTGTTTGAGGAGGTTTTTTAATGATGATGTTTATTCATTATTTTTTTCTTTTTTCAAATTTTTGTTATTTTTCATTTTTCATTATTCATTATTCATTCTTCACTTTTCTTTTTTTGTATAATTATATTTTTATGAGCTGATTTCACTTTAAATGATATTACCTGGTTAAGGTATATTCTTTAGTGATTGGTTGGTTTACAGGGCGGGATTTTTTGAATTTACTTTAGACAGTAGCTTTTGTTAATGTTTCACTACTCTGAAGATGCCTGAATGTATTAACGGGTGAAAGCGCTTAGTAGTGGAATTGTTTTTATGCTTTTTATGGTTTTTACTGGACCATAGGATTACTAAAACGTCTGTGCTGTTCAACTATACTGCTGGTTTATCGGCTTGCAGTTTCATGGGAACTGTACTTGGTTTACTTTACCAGAAACCTGGTTCAAGGCTCCCAAGAGCACCCCAGCACTAACAGGTTATACTTCATACCATGCTTTCCGGCCCCAAAACCCAGACCGAACCACAAAAGGAGGGGGGTATCCATATTTATCAAAGATACCTACACCTCCAGGTTAGTGGCACTGCACGAAGCATCGGAGACCATCCATGTGCATCTAACAGTGGGAAAAACTGCCTTTCAGTTTGTAGCCTGCTACAGACCACCCGCCAGAACACAGGAACCTCACTCAGCTTTCCTGAGAACACTGGAGAATATGAAGGTCTCTCCAAACACTATTATATTGGGTGACTTCAACTACCCAAACATTGATTGGGAAAACTACTCAAGCCCAAACACCCTCGCACAACGGATTCCTAGAATTTATAAACTCAAATGCTATGGAACAACTGGTCACCACTCCCACAAGAGGGGAAAACATATTGGATATGGTCATCACCAACATGGGGTCTCTATGTTCCACACCAGAGGTATACCCCTCATTGGTAAGATCAGACCATAAACAAATCTCACTGGACATCCATATTCCGTCCCCACCCCTAGCCAAGGAAACCACGGTGAAGAACTTCTCAAAAGCAAACTTCACACTTCTCAAAACTGAGGTGGAATCCTTCAAAGCCCCCGGGCCAGTGGAAAATATGGCCCAAAATGCAGAATCCTTTACAAAAGCATTCTATGGACACCTACAGCAATGCGTGGAGCATGCTATCCCAAATAAAACCAATACTCACTCCTCCAAAGGCAGGAGACCTACCCTGGCCATAAATAAGCTATACAACAGAAGGAGAAAGTTACTACATAACAGAGCAAAATCCTAAAAAGGGAAGCCGTCACTGATCAGTACTACCAAGAAACTACGATCCCTCATAAAATCATCTAAGGCCAGCTTCGAAAGAAAAATTGCACAAGACACTAAAGATAATCACAAGGCCTTCTTTAGTTATGTCAGAAACCTGGGAGGCAACTCCCAGATATGCTCTGAGTTAGTGCAAAATGACAAAAAATACACTGAACCTACAGACATTGCCAACATCCTGGCAGAAAGGTTCAGTGCAAACTTCTCTCCCCCTTCCCCCCAAAAGAGCAAATGTCTATCTCAACAGAGTCTAGCCTTCCTGAGATCACAGATGCACAGGTGAGAGCTGCCCTCTCCAAAGCAAAAAACACAACATCAATGAGACCAGACGGTGTCCCGGGCTGTGTCTTACACAAGCTCCAAGAAGAACTAAACCCTCATATAAAGTCATTGTTCAATCTCAGCCCTACTACAGGATATGTACCCAAGGAATAGCGTACAGCAACAGTGGTCCCACACCACAAAGGTGGTGCCACAACAGACCCCGGGAACTATCGCCCTATAAGCCTGACTAGCATGGTCTGCCAAGCTATGGAGCGTATCATCATGGAAATCAAAAACAAAGACATTAGGAACCTCCAGACACTGGATCCTACACAATTAGGCTTCATTAAGGGCAGATCTTGCCTCTTGAACCTGGTTGACTTCTTTGAAACAGTTACCAAAGCCATAGATGAAGGGAAGGTAGTCCACACAGCCTACCTGGACCTCGCAAAAGCCTTCGACACAATACCCCACTCGGGCATCATAAATAAGCTCACCAGCTTAAATATCAACCCCTATGTCACAAGATGGGTTGCAAACTGGCTAAGGGCTAGAACCCACATGGTCAGAATAGCAGGTGCCATGTCAGACTCTAAACCAGTTACAAGTGGTGTCCCACAAGGCTCAGTCCTGGGACCTCTCTTGTTCGGTATATATTTCTCCGAGGTACGGGCTAACACGGGTGGACAATGGCTGACCAAGTTCGCAGATGACTGCAAACTGGGTGCTGTAATCGACTCTCCGGCTGACACAAGCATCCTCCAAAAGTGTCTCACAGAGATGGATAACTGGTGCCAGAGCCATGGCCTAAAGCTAAATGCCAAAAACTGCATAGTCATCCCCTTTGGGAAAAACAAAGTGCCCACAAATTACCACATAGGTGGTAATCCATTAAGTACGGAAGAAGTAATTAGGGACTTGGGGACCCAAGTAGATAGCAATCTCTCCTTTGATAATCACATTGCCAAAGTGGTTAGAAAGACCTTCTATATAGCCCACCTTATCATGCAAGGGTTCACATCTAGATCAAGAGAGGTCATTGTGCCCCTCTACTCATCACTTATCAGGCCCATAATTGAGTACAATGTCCCATTTGGGATGTACCTTACCTGACACCTTCAGCAACTGGAAAGACCCCAAAAGTATCTCACCAAGAGGATCAAAGGGCTCAAACAGATGCCCTATGCAGTTCGGCTAAAGAAACTCCAGCTCTACTCAGTTGCATACTGCCTACTCAGAGGCGATCTGTGTCTGACGTATAAAGCCATGTCCAACCCAGAATTAATTGACATGCTTCACCTCAGGAAATCCAAATCCCTTACAGCTACATGCTCCAGGGACTTTAACCTCAGCACAGAAATAAATAGGATATGCTGGAGGGACAGATTCATATCCCAGAGGCTCCCCTCACTCTGGAACAAAATCCCAATCCATGTTAGGCAGAGCCCCTCACTGACCCTCTTCAAGAGAAATCTTGATGAGTGGATGGAAGATCGTAAGTTTACCCTGGGATCTCTTCTGTGTCCCTGCTTGACAGAGGTACAGTAAACTAACCTTAAAAGGGCTACCTTCTGTGACCTACTATACAGAGGCACAGTCAACTAATCTAAAAGGATGGCGAAAGCCAAACACACTCTGGCTAGGCATATAAATGCAGATAGCCTAGTATCAACCTATGAACCTATGATCCTATATCTGTAGTAGAATGCATACTGGCCATCGAGAGATACTATGAGATGTTAACAATGTGTAAAACAGGATATGTCACACGTCCCATGTGTCCACTATGCACGTACATGCAGACAGTGAGCACCCACCATGTTCACAGCTGTACACCTGCTAATCTGTACTGCACACATCACACATGTACTGTCCACTCACTAACACATGCTGGCACAACTATACACTTCAGCCAAGTGGCACATGGCCAGACAATACATACTCAGACCTAACACTGGCGTAAACAATGCTACATTGACAATCAGATCTTTGATGCATCATGCCTGCTCAGATATACCTACAAGGATATCATTACACTTTCCTGTTGACAACTTGCTAATATTGCTACATTGCTATAATGTCACCCTGTGCATCAGCACCATGTTAGCCTGTTCCTGTATCAATGTTACAGATGACAGGAGGTGGGGGCACAGTTGTCATCATATGCACAGGGTGTGTTGTTGGTTTGCCAGAGCCCAACATTGACCCATCCAATCGACATGTCTGTGTGTGTGTGTGTATGTGTGTGTGTGTGTGTGTGTGTGTGTGAGGCACAACAGTATAGCATGGGCCAATGTTGATGTAATGTGTGTGTGTATGTGTATGTGTGAGCCCTAGTTGTTTGGTTAATGTGTGTGTGTCTGCATGCACACAGCTCCACCATGTGGCTGCCATATACGGGAGGTTGTGGGACAGCCACAGACTGTACCTGCCAGGCTGTACAGATCACTGTCTCTGGCCATTAACACAGTACCTGTGCCTGGCAGGGGTGCTACGGACAGTATCGGGTACCAACCCTGACTGGGTACTATCATCAGAGGCAGAGGTATGTCGAGTGGACCCATGTCCCTGCTGGGACTGGCCAGAGCCACGTGCACATGGTCTACTAGGACAGTCAATCGACATGCCAGTCCCAGCATTGCTGGGGCTGGTACTGCCACTATGGGAGCGGCTATGATCTGTGGGCCATCTGCGATGACTGCCAGCTGTTGATGTTGCTGGCATGCGTCCACGTCGATGTCTCACCCATCCCGCATGGTCCTGGCTCATGGAAGACACATTGTGGAGGGCATCTAATGTCTCCCCCCAATGTCTATCAATGACCTCGGTGTAATTCCGGATGGCACCAGCAAGGTCACGGATGCTGTCATTGATAGTGGTGTAATGGGCCCTCTGCACCCTTAGTCTCTATCTGGTGTACCGTTCCATACATGCCTGTGCCTGCATTACAGCCCGGAACACACTCGAGGTTGTAAGACCTGTGAGGGCAGGTTTGCCAGGGACAATACAACCAGCGGTGCTCCCCCGAGAACCCCTGGACATCCGCCTATGTGGTACCATTCCAGGAATACGGGTATGGCTGCTGTGAGGGGATGCAAGTGCCATGGGTACCACAGTATCCTGGTCAATGCCAACTGTATGCTGTCCCTCAGCTAAGGTCATTGGTGATGAGGGATGTATTGGCAGTATGAGTGTGTGCATAGATGGGGTTGAACGCTGTATACTGTCGATTGGCGGACCAACGACAGACCCTGTCAAACCTGCCTGTGCCACAATGCATGTCTCATCATCTCCACTATTTGTGGCAGTGACATCAGGTTCCCTGCTGCATTCAGCCACCCCAAACTCAGCACCTGTGAGAGGAAGACAGGAAACACACTTTACAATCTGTACATGATGTTAGCACACATGCACACATGCACACATGAACACATGAACACATGCACACATGCACGCATGCACACATGAACACATGAACACATGCACACATACACACATGCACACATGCACACATGCACACATGCACACAAATACACTCCTCACTACTGCAGATATACACACACACCAGCAATCCAACACATACTCAATAGTGGGTGAAGGTGGGTGACAGTATCACAAGGCAAACAGTCACCTCACATGTGTCAGCATGCAGAATATGTGTTGCTCAAGACCATGCAGTGCGAGTGTAGATGGCCCTATTTAATGACAGTATACATGGTTTGATGCATGTGTGTAGTTGTTCAGTGATTGGCTATACCCTGGAACACAATGTGTACATGGATACAACATTACTGTTTAAGTATTATCAGCTCTGCAATGTCCTGTGCACCATCACTCATAGGTATACATACCATGGCTGCATGTGTTATCTGTGTGACACATAGATTTCCATGTCTGATTACAGTGTCTGTGTCCATGGCAGATAATACTGGGCACAAGTGTAGCACATGCATGCTATGTACACACACAGGATGAGTGTTGCATGTAGATGTGAAGGAATCCAAATGCTCGACATGGCCATTGTACAGTGGTTATGGTGAGTGTGGGACATATTGCAGATATGTCGGTACCAGCCATGACATGGCATGCTACACGACTGCAACATTAAACACCACACATACCCAATGTGTGTCATGTGACCTATACACCCAATAGCATTCCAGGACATATATGTGTCACTTTGTACAGATGGCAACTGCTATGCATATTGTGTATACTGGTATGTGTAAGCACACACACAACATGCTATGCATATTGTGTATAGGTGCATATGTTTGCACACACACAACATTGAGGTGCAAAGCAATGACTGCTATGTGTAGTACTGTGGTCACTGTAACTGGATGGGGTGTAGTACCATGACCCATCATCATCATGTATCATGTGGTCAATCACGGATACTAATGTGTGACAGACCACCGCCTAGCATGCTGTATCTGAAATGCAGTGCCGTGGCTACGTTCACAATTACACAGCCACTTTGTACATGGGTGTGTGGGTGCCCAATAGGGAGCATTGCCTAACATGACTGTGTTATGTGTTGAAGAGTGTTGCACAGCCCCATGATAGGCCTCTACCCCTGAAGTTTATCATGTGTGTGTGGATGACATGTGGGATACTGAAGTGTGACCTTACAGCAGGTGTGTGGTAATGCCATATGTAGCATGTTGAGGTGTACTGCGTGTGATAAACATGCTATGTTGTGTACAGCCGTAGCAACTATGCCTATCCAATGTGCAGTACGGTGTTGCCACAACTGTGCCTGATGCTCTGTGTATTGCATGTCATTGAGGCAGCTACTGACATTACTGAGCTGTGCAATGTCTTACAGCAAACATGCATGGCATGCATTATGCGTAGGTGTGTTACGTGTACATGGCCTACACCTCACCTATGACATGCACATTTCATTATCAACATTGCAGTTATACCATACTCACCAGCATGGATCGTCTGCCCTGCTGTCACACCAGAGGGACCTATGAGAATTTGAGAGAGTTCGTCAGTGGCCACAACTGTGGCATTGCTACTGTGGGTTTGCTAAACTACAGTAGAACAACAGTCGACAGTCACAGGTGTACAGATAATATTCCAAATATCAGTATTGCACAACACTAGGCAGCACAACTGCTAAACACACAGTACACATCTCACGTAGACATAATCTAACAATACAGGTAACTGTAGTCTACAGATAGGGCATGTTACCTGCACGCTCCATGTGAACATGCTTGGTGGCTCCAGCCTCCATGATGACACATGTCTGTGGGAGTTGCTGTTGTTGTCCAGGAGCCACCATGCTTAGGAGCAGCTCCTCCACTCTGGTGAGGGGGGGGATGAATGGCCGCCCCACCACCTGTGGCAAACTGTTCTCTCTGGATACCAGACGCATGCCGCCGGGCATGTCTAATTAAATCACTGCAGTGATGGCGTACCTGCTCATATGTCTGGTTATGCATGCCTATGTCATTTACCCGATGAACAAGATCTTGCCACAGTGCAGTCCACTCATGCTGGCTGCTTCTGGAAAACAACAGTGTGTAGTGCTGCACCAGGCTTTGCTGGATCACCTCTTCCTCCTCTGCTGTGTAAGAAGGGTTACATGGGTGGGCCATCAGGCTGAAAGAGAAATTAACAATATGTGTGAACGAGTCCTGTGGCACATTTTACACTCTTAACCACAGATATCACTTCACCGTTTGTCTGTCAGAGGATACACACGTTCAATACCACATATTGGTTCTCAGGCCACAACTGACTAACAGTGCCTGGCACACTCTCTATATCAAACCACTATACAACAGTATCCGGCACACTGTTTGTGACACAATGCACAACCTCACCACAGGGATATATATCACGCTAATGCACAAACAAAGATATCATCCATTGCAATGAATGTAAAGTACAGTTACAGTAGTACCAGTAAACCACTCTAGTCATTGATGCCATAGCCCTGCCTAACATATGTGCACAGTTGTTAATATAGGTGGCATACTGCTGTAACAGAGTATATATGTTGCTAGATACACACATATACCCTGTAACACACATATGATTGCGGCCATGGTACAGGCATAATTACACACACATCAGACAAACATGCAACACACCACTGTATGCCAAAACAGATGAGCTTTACCTGTGTACCATACAGTACTGTGTGCCACTACTTACACACCCTTTTGCTTGAGTTATGCCCTCTGTGCAGAATACAGGAAACACACAAGACAGTGTTTCCAAGCAATATGAACACACACCATACTGTGCTGTTTAGGCCTACAGCTTCAGGTAGTACTACAGTTCATATGGGAGTCAGATTCACCAGCAGTACCACTCACTAAGCATACATGTATTGCTTTAGCCTACAATGGGACACCACAGTCGTCAACAAGGAACTACGTCACATCATATGCCATACTACTATGTCTGCCTAACAATAACATACACATCTTTTGCTGGCCTCACAGCTAGTATAGACACTACCATGTCAGATACAACTTCACACTATGCTATCACACCTTTACAGACCTTGCACACATTCAGCTTTACACGTATTCAACCTCACATAGCAGGTATTGCATTGAGTACATGTGTGAGTGCATAGTGTCATAGGTAGGTGAGATGCTATTGGCCCTAGGGCCTACAGCTGCCTAGCCATATGCTACCCTAGCCTTTGCCACACATGTACTTTGATTTCACTTGCCCCTGTCAACCAGAACCACAGAGGGGATTCCTGGGGTGTATTACCAATCTCCCAAACAATCATCGGGGGTATTTATGACAACTGCTAATGAGGAGCCTAGTTTGCTATTGCTTGGTGGTCTATTCCAGAGTATGGCATATCTCTGAGATAGGAACCTATCCCTCCAGCATATGCTGTTTAGTGAGCTGACGAGGTTTAGGGCCCTAGAGCATGTAGCCCGAAGGGATTGTGATATGTTGCCATGGCGGTTGTCATACAGCTATGGGTCTGACATACCTTTGTATGTCCGGCAAAGGTCACCTCTGTGTGGGCGGTATGCAATACAGTCTAGCTGTGGTTTTGTGAGTCAGTCTGCATAGGGCATCTGTTTGAGGCCAGTATTACCCTTTGTGAGGTATGTCTGTGGCCTTTCCACTTTGTGTAGTTGTCATGTAAGGTACATACCACACGGGGCATTGTGATGAGTAGAGGGGAACACTGACCTAAATTTCCCTAGATGACACACCTGTTGTCATGACACATACCACACAGACAGATTACAAGTCTAGTGTGGCACTGTCTTTATCAAAGGGGAGGCTACTGTCCACCTGTGTCTCATGTTCCCTTATCACACCTTCAGTGTTAGGTAGATTTCTACCTATGTGGTAGTTAATGGGTACAGTGTTTTGGAAAGGAGGAATGGCACTGCAGTACCGGCACTTGTCTACAGTCCATGCCTTGGTCACCACACACCTGTTGCAGTACATATGACCCCGTGTCTCTCTCTCTCTCTCTCTGTATATATATATATATATATATATATATATATATATATATATATATATATATATATATATATATATATACATAGATACATATCCATACACATACATGTACACATCCATTGCTGTACATATAGATGTACATATAGGCACATGTACAGTCCACCTTTCATGGTGGGGATATCACTTATGTGACAGTTGTGGGATGTACAGTTATGTGATTATATTGCACAGTGTTGTGCAGAATGCATTTTGGTGTCCTCAGCCCATGTAGCTTTAGCAGGCCTCACTGGCTGTAACACAGCAGATCTGACAAATCAGTCCCACAGTGTTTAACCACCACATGACATATATCAGCACTGCATGCTGTTTTCTATGCCTCACACTACGACCTACATAGATATATGCACATAACAACCTTCAACAACATATATGTGTCCACCATTCACTAACAGTTGCAGTATGTCCCTTGCCCTATGTACATATGCAGATACAGATAGATACGTACTGCTGCCACATATGGATGATTTGCAGTGTGTAGAGTACTCTTCAGGAACATCTACTACATGCCGGCACATACATATGAGTTACATACCTTACCTTTGTTTTCCCTGCTCCGTCTGTTGTTACTGTTTTGTTTATTTATTTATTTATTTATTTATTTATTTATTTATTTATTTTTATTTTGGTTGTTTGTTTTGGGATTTCTCTGTCTGTTTCTGTTTCTGTCTCTGTTTCTGTCTCTTTTCTCTGTGTCTCTGTGTTTCTGTTTCTCTCTCGCTCTCGCTCTCTATCTCCCTGTTCCTGCAATGATATTATTGCATGTGTGGACAGCAGGTACAGCCTGCTTTTCTAGGTATCTGCACATGTGCATGTGACAGCCTCTGCACCAATTGCTGCCCACCATTCAGTAATTGCATGCAGCCTGCTGTGTGGTGATTGCAGTACTCACTGTGATTGCAGCCCACTGCTATAAAATGCTAGGTTAGGTAGGCGTAGCCCTTTCAGCTTTCCAAGTTGGGGCCCATGCTTGTTTACTCTGGACACCGTAGTGTCAGTCAGAAGGTTGATATATGTCTCTTATCTGAAGCTAGGGTTGTAGCCAGTGATATGCATGCTATACTCAAACCTGAATGTTGCTGCTTCCAGTACACACTTCAAAGTGTAGACATGTACTCACCACTCCAAATGCTAACACAGGATACATGGGAGTATGTACTTTCTTTCTGAATTAGACAATTAACTGCCATACAAATGTGGTTATTGCAATGTGTTCCTGAGGCACATGCACCGTTTGTGTACTGCTATACTGTAATTATTAAGTTACTCACTTCTGAACAGTTTGTGGTTTGTTTGTGTTGACATTAGCACAGGCTGCTCAACACAACTGGACATATTTCAGTACTGAGTATGCGTACCTACACCCTTGTTTTTGCCTGAATACACAGGTATGTCGTACCTTTGGGTAGGGGTGCAGAACTGCAAAGAGCATTTTTTATTATCATGTGAGGTTTATCTTGCTGAACATACAGGGTTGCTGTGTACCTGTTAGTCTATCAAGGCAAGTAGTCTGTCTGTGTAGATCCCACCTGTGGACATATCCAGATGGTAGCTAGAGGTTAGCCTATTATTCTTTGTCTGTGCACCACACCAGTCTTTTCAGCACTGGCACAATGGTGTTGTCACAGTTGGTTGCTACATCCTGTGATATTTCTATGTTGTACTGCTACATAAGGGCATGCTTGTGGAACTCCTTCTAAAGCTATTTGCAGAGTGTGTAACAGCATGAATGCTGATATGCCTGTGTGTTTCTGCCTCTGCTAGGCCTTAGATACTCTCAGGTATATATTTGAATGGCCTCAGTGAAAGGTACATATAAGTGAGATACACCTGCAATATATTACAGACATATTGCAGTTGGGACTTTCTTGGGAATCAGAGCATATGTATTACTACACCTTTTCTGACATGCAAGCAGTGTCTACTCTCACCTATTGACATTATTCATTAAGTGTGATTCCCCACTTTTCTGCCTAATGTTAGTACTTTTCAGAGTAATTCAGACGGGCACAGCTAACATTTGTTTACAAATCAGGGACATCCCTGTAAAGCAGTCATAGTTGGGGAGTCTGGCCTCTGCCCTATTCAACTTTGCCAGTGTTTATCCTGGTCTGATAATGTGTGGTGTTTGTAAGGTGCTACTGTAACATTATTCCCTGCTAGAATGGCTGGTTCTCTTTTCACAGTCATGTCATGCAATTCCACAACAACTGCTGGTAAAGGCCAACAGAACAGGATTTGTGTTATGCCATTCCTAATTTCCATTTACATTCCCTCATTGTAATGCATGATATATTTATTTCAGCACCAAGTTATTTGTATATCTGCTGTGGCTTAGTGGTAATTCATGCAGTCTATTGTGTCAATGGTCTGGGATTCAAGACTGGCAGAGTTTTTTTGTTTTGCTGCTGAGCAGAACAAGGGCCCTGACACAGAGTGACTAAGGCACTTTTAAGCAGTTATAAGTGGGTTTGCGCGGGTTTGCACGATGCTTAGAGACGCTTAGCTAAGCGCACACATGCGCACACTCGCTTAAACCTGCTTACTACTGCTTAAAAGTGTTTACTCCTGCTAACCCCTGTGCTAATTTCTTTTAAAGAAAAGAAAATGGGGAGATAGGAAAGTGGTGAAAAAGGAGGCACAAAGACGGACAGACAGTAGGTAAACAAGCTCGGGATGTGCAGGACGGGTGTAGGGAAGGTCCATAGCTGCCCATTTCTTTACCAGCAACAGCTGTGCATATACAATAAATTTGGAGTGATATTTGAAACCTTCCACCCCTGGGAGAGGGGTGAGGACAACAAAGTCTGTTGTACTGCCAATTATAATTATTAGTTTACATGTCCAGCGGACATGTGTGCGAAATAGGCAGCTATGTATGGGGCGCAATTTTTTTGTGGGTACAGAGTGCCCTTTTTTTTTTTTTTCAGGTGAGAGTGGAAAGTGAGGTAGAGGAAGTAAGTATGTTTGGGGAGGTAGGTTGGGGAGGTTAACAGACAAGACAAACAAGACACATACAGGGCAGTGTATGACACATGGGGTGGGTGAACACAATTGACGGGGATGGATATTTGGAAATCGCAAGCCCATGAGCCCACAGATGGTAACAGTGGAACTGAGATCCCGACCCATGGGCAGTCACCACTGCACCTTCACAGCCCTGAGGCTGGCTGTGCTGGGGGCTGCGTAGGATGGGCAGGCTCACCCATGAGACGTGCCACTCTCGCCTCGAGCTGGCATAGGGGATCAGTGACTGAACGCTGGATCTCCCTACGCACCACAGCTCAGACCCTTCGAAGGGTGACAGGTGGCCCTTCTCTGCCCACGCTTGCACGGGGGGGACGAGCCCCATCCCCTCCAGCGCTTCCACCCGAAGGTGGCCCAGGACCAACGGAGGAGGGGAGCCCGGGCTGGGCACTGGACCTGCTGGTGCCAGATGCACTCACCAGCTGAGGAGGGACAGGTAGGTCTGCTGGGACTGGCCTTCCCATACGTTCTGTGATTAGGTGTGTTTAATTGCAACATAAACAACAGCATTCCAGATTAGTTGTAACAGCATGCAGTAATATTCCCATTAACCCAACACACCAAGGTTCCAACAGTTGAACAGCAAGCATAACACATGCATATATTGAATGACAGTGGATATTCCAACAGCATGCAGAGATGATTGGTAGCAACAGGCCACCATGACTGTGGTGTTTGAACAGGGCACATGCATCAAAGTGAATGCAAATATTTATAGAACAATAGGACATATGTCCCAATAAATATTTGAGATTAAACATACCCATTGAGGTGTGGAATTGCATGGTATATGCACATACAGTAGGGTGTAGAAAGAAACCTCAATTAACATCTTATAAGTACTTTTAGTCTACACTACATTCCTAGTGGCTGCAAGTTTATATCCCTACATGTATTATTACACTTGCCAACATGCATTAGGTTGTGTAATGGGTTTGGCTAGTTCAATATATACCTGACCTATATCTCACATACTAACTGTCCATGATGCAGATGTTACTGCTACATATTTCTTGATTTCATTTATATTTCTTTAGCTACACATCTGGATGTGATTGCATGACATTTTCAGTTCAATTTGTACAGAACCCTGCATTTCTTGTAGCACACTCACATTTCTGGAGAACAAATTAACAAGTTACTCATGTGCCAGATTTACTTATGCATGCCAGCCAGTAACTGACTGTTGAGGACTGTATATATGCTTCACAGCTACTAGCACTTCCATCACCCACTTTAGATGGGACTGCACAACTCTGGGTTGCCAGCACTTATTAAAACAGTACTATTTGTATAATGCAAGGGTACAACAACTTTTCAAAGTAAGTGACACAGACACACTCCGGGTTTTATACCTTTATTAATTACATTACACACTTTTCCACAGGCTCGCTCCTTTATTTGATATAACAGTGCATATGGAACACATATTCAAGACATATTATACCTTAATTAATAGGTTAGAACACTCTTTTTCAGGCTCGCTCACTTATTTTATATGACAGTACCTGCAGAGATATTATTCCGGACATATTTTACCTTTCTTAATGGGTTACTACACTCTTTTTTTCTGGCTCTCTGACTTTTTTATATGACAGTACATGCAGAGGACTTATTCAGGGCATTTTATGGCTGTATTATTGGACTACAACACTTTCTTTCATGCTCTCTCCCCTATTTTATATAACAATATATGCAGAATAATCACTAACCTGCCTGGTGGTGCAGCCTTAGCAGCCTATCTGCATAGGCTTGCTGATTCGCAGCACGGTCACCTGCAGCTGTGAAGTAAATGAAGGGATATTGAGACATACCTATCCATTATATAGAATCAATTATCAATTCTTACATACTGCATTCCATGGCTACCTACTCAGTTGTGGGGCATCTTGCATCCCATGGGCCTCCTGTATCCATTGGTTCAGGTGGTCCTGCTTCTGTCTCTTCAGGTCTGCATGGTGGTGACGGACCTGCTCACCAGTCCAAGGAACGCCTGTGGCACTGGTGAGGTCATGAGCTAACCGGTTTCAAGCCTCTGCCTTGTACTCCATCCCTTGGAACTGGCCCTGCAGGAGTCTCGACTCATGACGGTGGACAAGGAGCCAAACCATGTATTTTGACTCCTCGATGCCCCAACGTTGCGCTCAGAAGCATGTACCCTCTCCAGCACCAGCCATTCTAACTGCAGATGTGAGCTACAATCAGTTATGGCGAGTATTCCTGCCTATGGGGCTTATATATGCCGCATTTCCCCACACTTTTTTGTGATTGGCCATTTTTGAAAATTCTCGGCTGACTGCAGACATGCTTAGTAATGGTTAATCTACCATTTCTAAGTATATGTATGTTAACAGTGGTTGCTTCTCCTAAGCTGTCATGGCTTAGTGTTTCAGTACTTTGATTATGGTGCACAGAGTCCTGGGTTCGAACCTTGTCATTCATTTTATTTTAATACTGTCCAGACAGGCTAGGGGGTGTGGCTGTGTTTAAGCAACTTTGCTCTACGTTGCTCCACGTTGCCCTACGGTGCCCTGGCTGGCGCGGTGCACACGTCCGCGCAAACAGATTGCGCTGGTTAAAGCGCTATTTAACTCTGGGCAACTCTATTGCACTGGGTAAAGCACTATTTAACTCTGGGCAACTCTATTGCGCTAGGTAAAGTGCTATTTAACTCTGGGCAACTCTATTGCGCTGGGTAAAGCGCTATTTAACTCTGGGCAACTCTATTGCACTGGGTAAAGCGCTACTCAACTGTGGGCAATTATATATCAGGATCCTTTAAAAATATATATTTTCTTCACTGATACATAAGCCATTTCACTGCTTTTTACTAATATTGTAATCATATATGTCAGGTATTATTTCATATACTGATTTAAAACATAAATAAGAAGGGGAGTGGTGGGACTCGAACCATGAATGCCTACTCTTTGTGCGAACACTCTACCATTACGCTATTGCTATTTGGTGTGATTTGCATATGCATTCTTTCTTATGCTCTTCCATGTCTGAATTGCTAACTGCAGCTAAGCAATGGGCACACCTGCGCACACACGCACAAATACGGGCAGCTATTTCGGGAATTTAAAAGAAATAAAATTAATGTTTTACTTTTTATAACTGTGATGGGGGTTTACAATGTCAGGGAGTGTGGTGTGGGGTGCAAGGACATTTGAGCGGACTCGCTCTTGTGTGTTTTCATTTTACTTTTCGACCCCTTGCAGGAGAATGGACATTTAGACTGCTCGGCAGTCGGACACGCCCCCTGCTTTTCTACACGGTCTGTGTAGGACTTACGGTTGAGTCAGCACGCCCTCATGAATATTCATGGCACGCTGACGTCATACTGTTCAACTGCAGCCTCCAAGTAAGACTTATTAAGTCTTACACGGAGGATTCGTGAATCCGGGGGATATCTTTCAGAAAATGCATGCTAATGCAAACCCTGTTATTCTAGCAACTTTCTAAGTTTATAAGAGCAATATTTAACATCTGCCCTTATTTGTGGGTCATTTCTCCTGAATTGAGTTTAGTTCTCCAGATTTTTTTCACTAATAAGTTGAGAGGTATGCTCATAAATAATAGACATTCTTCTATCAACCATCCACAGCTTACCTTAGAAGGAAACAGCAGTCTCACAGCTGTCTCTACACTGATTGCTGCATTGGTACTTCCTCTATATATGCAAACAGACTGTGGAACGAGTAGGTAAAACTACAACATTTCATAAGTACCTGAATCATGTTTGAAACATGTCTGTTCATGGTCTGCAGTTCAGTTTAAATGTTGCCTAGAATTCGAATTCTGTGCGTGGAAGACAAAGACATAAACAATCAGTCACACAGATGCATGCAGCTGGATGCAAAGGGGGTTCCTGAAGAATGTCCTTAGAAAAAAAAAAATTTTATATTAAAAGAAAATATTAAAAGAAAAATAATCTCTTGGTATTTTTTCTGGACAATAAAAGGCAGTGTCCATTTTCTGGACAGTGTCCCTTAACTCTGGACAGTCTGCAAGAATTCCGGATGGTTGGCAACCCTAGTTGTGAAGTGAATTGTGCACATGCTTATATATATTATACAATATTATTTAAAAGAGGATTATTTTAGATTTCCCCACATTTGTGTGTTTTTATGTGTTTTATTTGCAAAGCTAGTTTTACTTTGTACAGTAATTTTCACTTTTGTGAGTTATTCTGACTTTGAATGTACATTTTTTTTTGTGTGTGTATGTGTGTGTGTGTGTGTGTGTGTGTGTGTGTGTGTGTGTGTGTGTGTGTGTGTGTTATAATTGCTGTGCATACCCAGTTGATTTGATGGAAAAGGGTGTATTGTTTGAAGGTATAAAATGTGATATTTTTTCTGTAATTATGACATAGTTATCGATGGTGTTTTGCTCACAATGACATTTAGTTTTTCTGCCAGCACTGAAACAGTAATTGAATTATCATGTGGCGATATTGATCAATTTCTGTTCCTGCTGTGATCTTCATTTGTCCAGCCTGAACTTGTCTTTCTTTTTTTTCAATAATAAATCTTTATTCTTTTCCAAATGTTAATACAATACTACAACATATGTACATTATATACATGAATGCTTCCAACAGTTACATAAAATCATTATACATTAATATAAACTTCTAGATGAGTATTAAAGAAAGAGAAAATAAAAATCTAGTATCAATATAAGGCTTATCAATACTAACCTCCATATTAAGTATGTACTTCCCGGGGAAAAGTGGATTGGAACCTTAAGCTAATACAATGTTAAAGATGTGCTCCCATATTTTTGTGTTATTTATACTTTTCTTATGATCTTTAATTAGTAATTTATGTGCTAAAATATGTCTTATCGCTACACTTTTAAAGTTTTCCCATGAAGTCTGGGATGGATTCAGCCAATTTGTAGCTATATAAAGCTTCATTAACAGGAAAATATTTATGAGTATGATCATTTGGGATCTATCCAAATTATTCGGAGGAATATGAAGAATCATAAACTCCCAAGAAAGTGTAGACTGTTGATAACCCATTTTTTGTAATTGAATTTTTAAAGAATTCCAAAGTTTGAAAATACATTTACAACTCCAGAACATGTGTAAAAGGTCAGCCGTTTGATCTATACAATATGAACATTTAGGTGAATTTTTAGAGTTGAATTTATGCAGAGTGAGACGAGTGTAATAAGCGTTATTAAATATCATCAACTGAGTAAATAATAACTTTTGAAGAGATACTAATTTTAGGGTTAAGTTAATTGCTTTCAATATTTTACTATCATCAATCGGTAATAATTTCTCCTTCCAGTATTTAGATAAGAGTATTTGGTTATTATATTTCACGTCTTTTATCAAATTATATGAAGCCATTATATATTTGCAGTCCTGCATAAGAGTTTGCCATAAGTTTAGGCAAATGGTTAAGTCTTCTTCTTTAATTTTAAAGTTACTAAAATAACTTATTGAAATATCCTTTAACTGTCTCATTATAATTAAATACGAGTTAGGAAGATTCATCTCTCTTAACATGTCGTGTATTGAGATACCAAGAAAAGGATATAAATCAAGTATGGTTAAATCACTTATAAGTGGGAATTTTTTAAGATCTATCAGTTGATTACCAATTTTCAAATTCGGGTTCTTATGAAATGGTTGGAAAGTCATCATATGTTGTAAGAGGTTTAGTGAGTTAAACAGACTTTGTACTGATATTATATATACTCTGATATGTCCCATCAGAGCGTACATTTTAAGGGTATCTTTATTTAAAAAAGGTAATGCCTTACAATTAATACCCAATCCAGCAGCATGTTTGTGATTCAGAATCAACCACTTGGGTGACCCTTTAGGACTGGACCTGTCAAAGTTAACCACTCTTAGAATTCTATTAGCATTTATTATTAAATAATATGCTTCAAAATTCGGTAAATCTAAACCACCCCTGTTTTTCGAAGTCATCAGTTTATCATAAGATATTCTAGTTTTTCTAGGTTCCCATACAAATCTACCTAATTCCGTATGAAGTTGTTTGAAGAATTTCCTAGAAATTTGGACTTGAGTAGCTCTAAAAATATATAATATTCTGGGGAGTACGTTCATTTTAATAATTGAGGTCTTTGCCATTATTGGTAATTTCAAATTATTCCATCTTTTTAAATCAGACACTATATGATCCCAAATTAACTTAACATTGTTCACATAAAAGTCTCTATTATCTGTTGAAAAAACAATACCCAAATATTTTATTTTTTCTTCGGATTTTAACTGACCTACCAATGGTAAAACGAAAAGGGTGTAGGTGTCTTTAAAGGAAATAACTTGTTTTTTTTTTAATTTATTTTGTAATTAGATATTTTTGCAAAGTCTTCCACTGCTTTTAATATTTTCTTGGTATCTGAAACAGGCATCGCACAGTAAATATTAAGATCATCCGCAAAAGCAGCCATGGATATTTTCGCACCATATATTATTGGAGCATTATGATAGATATTTTGCTTGATATGTATAAATAATGGTTCTAAATATAGATTGAATAATATAGGAGATAATGGACATCCTTGACAGGTACCATTCTTAATTTGTATTCTTTTTGAGAAATTTTTATTAATGAATAAATTTGTATAGGGATTGTTATATAATTTTTTTAATGTTAAAATAAAGTCTTGGGGTATGTTGAAATATGATAAAATATCAAACAAAAATTCCAAATTAACTCTATTGAAAGCTTTTTGAGCATCAGTTATGAGTGCATAAACATTAAGATTTCTATGAGTAGCATAAGAAATTAGTGTATGAAGTGATAACGTATTATCAGTAGTTTGTCTGCCGTTTATAAAACCAGCTTGTTCATCTGATATTATCAGGTTAATTTCCTTCTTCAATCTATTAGCCAAAATAGATGTCATAATTTTCATGTCTATATTCAAAAGTGAAATGGGTCTATAGTTATCCGGATTTTGCAGATCAGCATTCTCTTTAGGTATAAGAATTGTTTTCGAAACATTAAAGTGTGGATCATTAATTTTATTACTGATTATATAGTTAAATACATGTGGAAGTATTTTCCCCAATATATCACTAAAAGTTTTATAAAATTCCGTAGTCAAACCATCCGGTCCTGGAGCTTTCTATGGCTTCAAATTCTTAATTGTATCTGTTATCTCCTCTGAGGAAATTGGTTTGACTAAATTCACATGAAACTCATCACCAATTTTCGGAAAGATAATCTTCTGCAGAAAATCATTATTACTCTTATTTATAAATAATTCCTGATGTTCACCATAGATTTGAGAAAATATTAATTCAAAAGTATTCATAATGTCTTCAGTATTGGTATATGTTTTATTATTAAAGTGTATTTCAGAAATTTGAGAAGGTATTTTCGATTGATTAATGATACGCGCTAGTGCTTTTGAAGGGGTCTGTATATGATTAGCATATTTTACGAGTATTTTCTGTTCATAAAATGACAATTTACTATTTTGTAGTAAAAAAAGATCTTTTTGACATTTTAATAACTCCGTTTCAGTTTGTTTACTATAGTTCCCAATTAAATCCTGATCTAGTAATTTAATTTTAGTTTCCAATTCTTGTATGTCTCTAGATTGTATTTTCTTATAATAAGTAGCCTTTTGAAGAAAGATTCCTCTTATTTGTGCTTTGGTCGTTGCCCATTCTATATCAGACGGATGCCGGTGTTTAGAAAGATTAACTAGTAGTTGATTAAAGGTCTCTTGAACTTCTTTAATTATATCTTCTTTATTTAATAAATATGGATTTAGGGACCAATTATAACCTCTAAGACGCATATTATGTCTAGTGTCCTTATTAAAAATTAATGTGATCCTAGAATGGTCCGATAAATGTTGAGCTTGTATAGATACACAGGGATCAAAAGTCATTAGTACGTCTGATATTAGGAAAAAATCAATCCTAGACCACATTTTATGACAACTTGAATAAAATGTAAAGTTATTTGAATTCATTTGATTATTTGTGTATTTAAATGGATCATATAGTTTAAAATCTGTTTTAAGTTCCTGTAGTGCTATCACTGCTTGATTATTAAAGGACCTGTGTGAACTTGATTTATCTAATTTGGGATATTGGTATGTATTCCAATCACCTCCTATTATTATATAACAATTATTATATTGATTCAGGATAAAATAAAGTGATGTTATAAAAAGTTGTTGATTGGTACATGGGGCATATATATTAAGAAGTATCACAGGTTTATCATAAAGTATAGATGAAAGAATCACATAACACCATCTTCCCTCTTTGTCTATTTTAAAATCTAGAATTTTCTCTTGATACTGATTTGTAATAATAATCGCCACCCCTGCACTATTAGTTGTCCCTTCTGAAGCTACCACCTCTCTAATCCATTTCTTATCCTTAAGGACAGCCCATTGGTCATTGGTCAAATGGGTTTCTTGTAATAAAATAAAATATGCCTTTGACTGGAGAAATAAATGAAGAAATAATTTCCTTTTTTTCAAGTTCTGGAGCCCTTTAGTATTCCATGGGTCTACTATCCACATACTAAGATTTTTAAATCTTTTAAAGATATTTTAAAATTGAGAAACGATACTAAATTCAAATATAATAGCACAGTATATAATGTCTGGAAGCAATCTTGACATCCCATCCCTAACCAGTGCCTATCCACTATTCCCCTGGACCAGGACGTACATAGGTTTTTTACACTGTTAGAACTTTTATGGGTAAATAACCTTACTAAACATCTATTCTTTATCTTACAAAATAAAACATCAAAAACATGCAAAAAACCTATAGAAACTACATCTAACTCTACAAAGCCTAACCCAAACATTCCCTAATAAACACTGATAACTATCCACAGCTCTTGAAAACACTATTTAGTTAAACCTATCAAATAAGTGGTCTTCACTACACTCATAGTTACCATTATACCTCTCTAATATTTCACATATATTATCAGTTATACTAATTAGTTGTATTACCTTAAGTTAACTAACTATCATATTTAAATCTAACCTAAACAGATATATGACAGTACCCCTATTAAACAATAACATTATTGACCTCAAGATAATTCACCATATATATTGTTAGCTGGAAGAGAGATAAAACAAATGTTTAACCTTTAAGAATAGTATTAAATCTGACTTTGTTTATATAATCTAAATTATTTAGAATTATAATGTCAGCAAAAAAGGTGAATAAAAATAGCACTCTAACTATACTTAGCTGGGTAATATAATTAAATTTATAAAATGATGACTAAATAACACAGTTCCCAAAACAGTCAGAACCACATGCCAGTATAAAAAGAAGATAGCCTTCACATTCCTAGAAATGCCAGAATATAATATCTTCTGGTCTTTTTATCTACTAACTATCCCAACACTAAATCCCCTTATTATCTAAACATTTGCAGTATTAAAAACACATCATTAATACAGGAAAAATAAATAATAAAGTATACTACAATGTTATTAACACAACCACATTCAGGATAAACTACCTAAGGAAAAAGAATAACTATGGTAAAGCTATCATACTTCTAAAATATCAGTTAAATAACACATTTTAAACCAGTACATTATTAGTTCAGTTGTAATCCTACCTGAATGGATTCACAGTTCCCTTTAAAGAAATAAAACATGTAACATACATTAAATGTCCACGAATGCTCGTTTTACAGTCCAACTAGCTTCCCCTTCTTCCACAGAGATCTTCCTACTTCCTGAGCATGTAATTTTGTCTTCGAGTTCACGACGGGGGAACCATTACGTGGACGGACTTCTGGATGCGCTACCTCGAAAGCGGACCCTCAGCAGCACCCAAAGGACTTCCTGTTACTTCGCGAAGGGACTCAGTTCGTAGAAGCCATAAAAGTTTGGAAAATCTTCGTGGACGAGCTGGAGCTGCAAAAAGAAACTAAGTAAACATTTACCAAGGGGCCTGGTGAAGAAAAAAGAACAAACAAAGGATTTCAAAGCCTCGAGACGTAGTAAGCATGGAATCCCAGCATCCACGTTGCTGTAAACAGACTGGATGGCCAGATCAAGCTTCCGAAGCTGGAAGAGACTTAAAAATCTTCAAAAATGTAACTTTTGCTTCTTTTTTTGTAGATAGGGAATATTTGGAGCCATCAACTGTAAAAATTAATGTATTAGGGTATTTCATTTGAAATTTGATATTCTTTTCAATGAGGAACTTACAGTATGGAGATAATGCTTGTCTAGCTTGTCTTATTTGCAATGGTAAATCCTGTGCCATAGAAACTCTATTATTTTGTCACATAACATAACCTCCATTCTTCTTAACAGTTAGAATTATTTTATTTACATCCTGGTAGTTGAGTATTTTGACGTAAACTGGTCTAGGTATGTTTGAGGCTTGTGTTTCTCTGAGAGCTCTATGGGCTCTTTCTATAACTATTTGTTTGGCGATGTCAGAGTCATTGAACAATATTTCGAGTATTTGTATGATGGTAGAAATTAAATCATTATATTGGATAGTTTCTGGAATTCCTCTGATAATTATATTGTTCCTTCTGGATCTTGCCTCCAAGTCCAGAATTTTATTTTGCATAGACTGAATATCCAGGTCATGAATGTCTGTTTTTTTTGTAAGCAATGTTATTCTGTCCTCATTTTCAGATATTCTAGCTTCTGATTTATCCATCCTTTCAAGAATTTGACTGCATGTGGCACCAAAAGAGAGTACCTGGTTTGATAGTTCTTTCAAAGCTTCTTGGATGGGTAACAAAGCAGTTTTAATATCTTCCATGTTAGCCAGTTGATCCGGTTTATTTGTCATTCCAGCTTTTGAAAGTTCCTGCTGTTTTGTAATCTTCTGCCTTTTTATTGTTGAATATTTTTCTGGTGACTGAAGTGCTGATAATTTGGTTTTAGTTGTTGTTGTTTCCATACTTTTGTCTTCTTTTGACATTGTGAAGCAAAGCAAATCTTTAGTATAACTGAATAGTAAATATCCAAGGTTACTACTCAGACAGTTCCTTTGTTTAATACTCTGTTCAGAGTCAGACAGACAATCAGATCTAATCCTGTGAGTTTGTTTAATTTCCTCCGGTTCTTTCACCTCTCAAGCGATATTTAATTGTAGTAGATTAGTTATAGCCAACAATTAGTGTAGAAAATCTTGCAGTATATCCTCAGGGTTAATTTTTATTCCGAGTATCTGGAGAGCTGTAGATATGCAGTGTCTACAGAATGGCGGCCATCTTTGAAACCGCTGAACTTGTCTTTCAGTTTTTCCCCTGCACTGATCCCGTGCTGATTTGTACACTTCTTGGATACAGTAATATGGCCCCAGCAGACCTTGCTAAGCATGATATATGGTAAATGAACCAAAAATGTTGGACATCCCTGATCTATTCCATGCATTCTTTGCCATCAAAGACCCCAGTCTAATTGATTTCTTATACCTTTACAGAATGAATGGCTGCAAAATATCAGGACTGAGTATGTGAACCTCTATCAGCATCAAACATGTTTGTGGGATAGAGTCATTATGCAGTGGATGCCTCATGTTTGGAACAAATTTCTCCTGCATCTCAAGGAGAGTGACACCTTTTCATCCTTAAAGACTAACCTTGGCAATTGTTCCAATTGGATTGGAAGGGTACCACAAGTTCAGCCCTGGTAGACATGTGTTTTCTCCCATTAATTGTGTTCATGTGTGTGTGTGTGTGTGGGGGGGTACAGTTTAAGGGGGATATTTGACACAGTACCCATGATTTTCAGACTTGCTTGCCTTGTAATTCCTATAATCTTATGATGCAACTGTCCAGATTTTTGCCTCATATTTTTGTGCTTTTCTCATAGAATTTGTGGTTTTCTAGCAAATTACTAAGCTTTGAAGCCACTAAATAATACTAAAGTATGACAGATATTTGAGTTTCAGAGTTAATATTTTTCAAAAAACAGATAATAATTCAAAACCTGTTTTTATATGGACTTTCTAAGTTTATAGGAACAATTTTTAAAACCTGTCCCTATTTTTGGGTCTTTGTCCCCCATTTATTTCTGGGTTTGTTCAGAATTCTTGTGCTTAGAGGTTGACAGGTATGTTTATGATGCTATTGTCATCAAGCCTCTCCCTGTTGGTCTTGAGTCCTTTTTTCCCTTTCGACGTCTAAGAGATGACTAGAGGGACAGTGGGTCAGTTGTTCCCACTGCGTTATCTTTGTAATGAGGGCCTTTTGTTAGGCCCTAACCCCCACCTCTTGTAGATGATGTGAGCACCTGCATCACCTCAAGTATGTTCTATATCCTCCTTGTTAAGGGCAAATCATGCCTCCTAATCCTGGTGGACTTCTTGGAGACAGTTACCAAGGCTATAGATGAGGGAAAGGTGGTACACACAGCCTACCTAGATCTTGCAAAGGCCTTCAACACCATTCCCCATTCTGGTATTATAGACAAGTTTACCAGCCTGAACATAAACCCCTACGTCACAAGATGGGTTGCCATCTGGCTCACGGACAGAACCCACATGGTGAGAGTTTCAGGAGCTAGGTCCAACTCTAAACCGGTTACAAGTGGCGTTCCTCAGGGCTCAGTCCTAGGACCCCTCCTGTTTGGCATATACTTCTCAGAGGTACAGGCAAGCACAGGAGGACTATGGCTGACCAAGTTTACAGACAATTGCAAACTAGGGGCTATAATTGACTCTCCGGCTGACACAGACAGCCTCCAAAAGGGTCTCACAGAGACGGATACCTGGTGTCAAAATCATGTCCTCAAGCTAAATGCCAAAAAGTGAATAGTCATCCCCTTTGGAAAAAACAAAGTACCCACAAGCTACCACATAGGTGGTAGTCCCCTAAATATGGAAGACGTAATAAGGGATCTGGGGACCCAAGTAGACAGTAATCTCTCCTTTGATAATCACATTGCCAAAGTGGTTAGAAAATCCTTCTATGTGGCCCACCTAATCACAAAAGGGTTTGCATAAAGATCAAAAGAGGTCATTGTGCCCCTCTACTTATCACTCATCAGACCCATCATAGAATACAATGCCCCATTTGGGATGTACCTTACAAGACATCTGCAACAGCTGGAAATACCACAGAAGTACCTCACCAAGAGGATCACTGGCCTCAAACAGATGCCCTATGCAGCTCGACTGAAGAAACTCCAGCTGTACTCGGTTGCATACCTCCTACTCAGAGGTAATCTCTGCCTGGCATACAACGCCATGTCCAGCCCAGAATTGATGGACATGCTCCGACTAAAGAAAACCATTTCCCCTCAAGCTACATGCTCTAAGGATTTAAACCTCACCACAACAATAAATAGGATGTGCTGGAGGGATAGATTCCTGTCCCAGAGACTTCTCAGTCTACATTAAGCAGAGCTCCCCGCTAACACTCTTCAAGAGAAACCTTGACGAGTGGATGGGAAACAGAAAGTTTACCTCGGGGATCACTTCAGTGGCTCTGCTGGACAGAGGCACATGGAACTAATCTAAGGGGGCGGTGAAAACCAACATATTCTGGCTAGGCTTATAAATGCCTTCAGGCAGATAGCCTAGTACCTACCTATGAACCTATGAACCTATGTGTGAATTTGTGCTTCTATCCCCATGTTACTGAGGACTACTGACATGGGCTTGAGATTACTAAGCAGATGCCCTTAGTCCTGATTTTTTGAGTGCTAGCATGGTGACAACTGGTCATCTTTGTCAGACTAAGCAGCACATTAAATTAAATATGTATATTTACTGGTTACTTTTCCTATTTTTGCTATTTCTCCCTCACCCACCCACCCATCCTTCATTGCAACTGGCCCGACCTTCATGCCCCATCTGTGTTGGGTCTGCCAGCTCCTCCATACCCCCCAGACTTATTACAGTAATTTGCTGGGGTTGGTCACAGATCACAAGCAACTGGGCTTGGCACATTTGTTCTTCCATCCATGGGGGACTTATTAGCCTACCTTGTATCCCACCTCCCCTTGTGACTATGTGGTATAGCCCCACAATGGCATGTAATGTAGGGATCCACTGTGTACCACCCTACTTCTGTGGCAGCTCAGCCAGCCCCACTGCCCCTCTGAACACACCTCCTCTGGCAACATTCCCAGTCTCCATCAGGAATCGTTATCTAGAGATACCCACACAGCACCTCCCCCCGGATGGGTACACCAGTGTCTGCCTTCTGCTCTGTCAGTTGCCCAAGGATGTTTTACTGATTACTTACTGGTTAAAACAATATTTTAATTTTAAGGTTGAAACAAATAAAGAAATGCTTCTTAAACATGTATGAATGCACACATAATTTAATATATTGAAATTATAATGTATTTATTTTATTTGTATAAAGTATCTATAATATATAAACACAGCTATACATTGAGAAGACTAATTTGTATATTTACATCATCAGTACAGCTAACAGCTGGGTTGCTATGGCAAAAGTGTATGTGCATGCATAAATGTGTGTGTGCTTGTTTTGTGTGTATCTGTGTGTGTGTGTGTGTGTGTGTGTGTGTGTGTGTGTGTGTGTGTGTGTGTGTGTGTGTGTGTGTGTGTCTGTGTGTCTGTGTGTGCGTGTATGTTTGTGTGTGTGTGCGCGTGTGTTCATGTGGGTATGTGTGCATGCTGTGTGTATGCATGTGTGTGTTTGTGTACGTGTGTGTGTGTGTGTGTGTGTGTGTGTGTGTGTGTGTGTGTGTGTGTGTGTGTGTGTATGTATGTTTAGAAAACAGTCATCTAGAATGCTTAAACTTGATTGGTCAAACCTTAGAAATATCAGGCCTTCTATATGAAACGTGAAAAAAAGCAAGAAAACATCACTGCTGTTTAGTCTGACAAGTATGACATGCCTTAGTTGTAAAACTTAAACAATCTCATTTGTTAGCACAGGATGATATATTTAAAAATCCATAGCAACAGCCTAGCTCTGCAGCATAGTGAACCTGCGCCACTACGAAGCTACATACCATTTCTGTAATCTCCTTGCAAACTTGTGGTCCTGACATGCAGTTTGGCAGCTCATTTGTTGACAAATGCCATAGTTAGCTGTATTGACTGCTGCAAAGTAATTGTCCACTGCTGCATTTTATGGCTCTTTTGTTAGTTGTTAAAAGAGCTACCAAGCACTGGCACTACAAAGGCGCAAATAATAATAGCCAACATTTTGTTTTTGTTTTTTCTCTACCTTCCTTCTTCATAGTTAATAACAGTGTAAAATATCATGGCTTCACTTGGAACCCTCATGTCATAGCTCTAACCAAAGTACAGTTCAGGTATAGTTTTTATTATCATGGAATAGTGTTACATTGCACACATCCATTTCATGAAATTCAAAGCAGGGTGTTTAAACATCAGACCAGACAGAATAATACTACAATGTTAAGGAGAGGTTTTGCAGAAACATTTTAATATACTATAAGTTATTTGTCTTTTGCTATAAAAAGCAACAGAAGTTTTAGCTCCATTTGGACCTCACTCTCAGAGAAGTATAGCTTTGGTATTTAAAAATAGCACTAATTTTGTGCTGTATTGTAAAAAAAAATATATGAGCAGTGTGATAAAAAGCATAGCAAGATATCACCATTCTAGGCAGATAAGTCCTACAATACCAAATGTAATATTCTCATATTAGTTTAAAACCAGTACACACACGTGCACACACACACACACACACACACACACACACACACACACACACACACACACACACACACACACACACACACACACACACACACATTTCTTACACTTCACTTTCACACATTCACATACCCACATAATCCAGATATACATAAACCGATATGCACTACTACTCGTGCACCCAAAAGCCACACAAAACTCACACAGAAAAACAGACAGACAGATGCACACACACACACACACACACACACACACACACACACACACACACACACACACACATACACATTCCCAATCATATGTATACATATATGCAAGGACACACAAGTGCCCGATCACATGCACACCTGCATGCATGGACACACACAAGCACGTGTGCACACTTACATGCATACACACATACACACACTCATTCGCACTCACATGTTCACTATTATGTAAAAATTTTAAAAGTACAACATGTGAACTATTCACTATACATAAACAAGAAAAGGAACTACTTTTCAATAAAAACATTGAAAAAAGGTACTGTACGGCGGTAGCATTGTTACCTCACAGCAAGAGGTTCTCCCGTTCGATTCTCGGCGTGGCTTGGGAGTGCCTTCTGTGTGGAGTCTGCATGTCCTCTCCTCGGTTGGGTAGCGTTCGAAAGACATGCGTGCTTAAATGGGCATGCCTTCGTTGAAGGTTGGGCATCAAGCTGGCACCTCGGCGTTTCATAAAAATCTACTGCCAATCATTAGTGGACCGGAGTTCCGCTGTGGTGACCCCTTACCGGGAAAAAGCTGAAAAGACAAACAACCTAAAATCTCACCAAAGAGGTCAAGCATAGAGAGTTTTCTAAATGAAATAATGTCCTGTATCGTGAGATTTATAGGGAAATAATTCACTTTCTATGGGTAGAAATGTCCTGCAGTTGCAGTGCTGAGTTTCCAAACACCCCTGTGCCATCTATTTCCCTTGATTCACTCAGAAGTGCAGTCACTATGTATCAATCTGGCATTAAAACTGCAGCTATTGAAATTAAACTCCCTCGTCATTGTTAAACCACAGTAGTGAAAGGATAACACGTTAGCTATTATTTGGGACTCAAACCCTTGACCTCCAGCATACCATGTTGCTGTTACTGTCAATGGATCAACAAGAGTCTTTAGCCAGATAAGTGTTCAGTTTTCCCTTAAGAGCTTTATTCTTAAACTAGGCTAAGCCCTATCCTGGTGACTAAGATCAAATTGCAAATGCATACACCTAAATACAGAGAAAGCCCTCTGCTTAGCCACTGTTAGAATTATAGAAGTGAAAAGATAAAATTAACTATCACTTGTGACCCAAACAGAAACCTAAAGCACAACATGCTGATGTTACTGCCACTAGACCAAAACGTACGTCAGCCTGGATAAGAGTTGAGTTTCCCTTAAGGGTTTTATACTTTCATCTAGGGATACCCTATCAGGATTATTAAGGTCAAATCACAAATACACATGCAGAAATACAGAAAAAAGCCTTCTGATTAGGCACTGTTAAAATTGTGAAAACATTAAAATGAGGGCAATCATGGATGCAAATAAGGGTAAAAAATATGGCAGAGGGATTTAGAAATGTATATAAGTTGACCACAGCAAAATCTTGGAATTATGATGGAAAGACAGAAAAAGAAACATACAGGGGAGCCATCACATTAGTTAATATGTATGTGGAAGGGGCTTTTGTCACTTCTGGTGGTCAGTGTTGCACCTCACTGTTGAGTCATCATCCATACCTGACATATCATACCCTCCTTGACAGGGAAACTGTGGACTGCTACACTGTAGACAGAGGTACCATGCAGGAGCTTGTCAATATATCTCACCTTCATATGCAGGCTCGTTGGATGCATAGAAAGCCTATCCCTGTGGACAATAAGGTGTCTGTGGGTTTGAGAACAGTAGCTATAGGGATTTTTCAGCAACCAGTAATGGCAGAATGGGTATATCTTAGATATCTGCCTCAACAATACTCAAAAAGTTCTTTAACACCATCCAACAGGATGTGGGAGAGCATATGTGGTTTTCATGTACCACACAAGAGAGGAAGGCAATATCGTGTAGGTTCTATATAACCTAGCCGGGTCTATATCACAGTATCGAATGGTGAAAATGCCAAATGGTGAAAATATCAAATGTTCACAAAAACAAACTTGCTATTGTGAGGGGCTGCACCCCCCACACCCCCTGTTAAATATATATTCCAACTCCGAGGTCGCACTAGAGTGAGGAAAGGGCAAATATCCCAATTCTCACTGTACCGCGACCCAAAAAACACAAGTTCGTTCTCGTGAACTTTTGATATTTTCACCGTTCAGCATTATCACCATTCAATATGGTGATATAGACCCGACCTAGCCTGCCTCCCTCTGTGGTATTGCAGTAATAGACTATACCCACATTGCAACAAAGGCCCAACCAGTGGAGCAGAACAATGGTATAGCTACCATAAGGGGTTCCACTCCATCAAATGTCAGGTGGTCTGTTTTGCACTGTGAGCATGAATTGAGACTCATGTTATGGGTGGTCCCCACATAAACACCTAGCCTGCTTGTACATTTGCATGACCAAACAGTATCCTCAACACTGGATAGTGATGTGGAAGTGGTGGTGCTATGGGTTTGTAACCATGACCTTCACTTGAGATGGAGAAGGACCAGCCAGAGGGAGGGTATTGGTTCTGATAAGCAGCAACATGGGGACATCTACTGTACACAAAATTCTGATACCACATGCCCATTATGTGGCACATGTGGCCTATGCTCTGCCTCAGGTCTTCTTACAGATTACATACTCTTACTTCCTCCGACTATTTCAGCTATGACTTTGTTGGTGTCTGCCTGTCCCTATATTACTTCTGCACAAATACTGAAAAGCAGCCAAGGGATGCTCAGTAAGGAGGTAGGAGGAATCCATGGCATGCTAAGCCACTGTCATGCGATTCTCTGATGTTAACATCTTACTGCATGAAGCTTGCAACAACCAAAGGGTACTGCACCACTGGTGATGAGACCACTCGCTGGATAGCTGTGTCTACATATTCCTGCCAAAGGGTGTCACCCTGAGTTTGTGGTTGGGTTGTACAAGCACAGGAGTTGTGTTCATGAAATGCATTGTTGATGTAGCCCTCATGTTGCCTGAGACTACCATTGCCACTGTGACTCCTGATAGTGCTTTGATTTGGCTACAATCATCATTAGAGACAGAGAGTTCCCTGACATCAGACAAGCCTATATCCATGGTAGAGGACCCTAATAACACAGCAGTAATGAAAACATCAATAAATTATCCAGACTAAGTAAGTACCCTTCATCAACAACTGTAGTCCACTGTAAATACTACTACTTAATAGAATGGCACAGAAAAATAATGATTAGCATACTTTGGCAGGTGACCTTTGAACCTGTAGACCTGATGTTCTGTAAAACATACAAGTTATTCTTGTATTTTGTATTACCTTACAGTGAACTGCTATTGCAGATATTACCCTATGTTCAGATATGCCAAGATGGGGCATTCCTCTATGATATGCACTATGCACTGTGTAACTCAGCAGTGATGACTTTCACTCCACTATGGCTATCTGAATTGCCTGGACTCTCATGCAGAGGTGCCAAGAACTCGGCTTTCTCTCAAAGGTGGTTCATACTCCCTCCCATGGCCCTCTGCTGTTGTATCAGGCAGGCTGAAGTATTGTGTGCAGTATCTATCATGTTAGAGCCTTTCTGTGGACTTGCTAGTACTTCTGATTTTGGATGCACTGACAGCATTACTGTCATCCATCAAGTCCTACAAGACGCATGTATAGAAGATCTGGTCAGATCTCTCTCATGATGGAGCACCTGATGATCGTGCTAATGGAGGGCCTGTAGCAGGATCTCATTCTACGCATGGCATAATCTAATTTTGCAGTGTTTAGCACTACTGGGTGTGACAACCTAGACTTGCAAAGATATATACTTGAAAGATGTTGTAGAAACACACATGATATACCCTTGGCACTATATATGCAGTGGAACAGAGCTGGCAAGACCCATGTGCCCTTACAATGGGTATGGAGGACTATGCTATGCATATGTACATCTGGGATCTGTACATAAGTGCTGTATGTGTGTAATATCAATGGGTGTATTACTCACATGGGGCAGGTGTGCTGCCCATAGGGGGTAGTGTACAGGGAGAGTCTGCTGACATGCCAGGCTATTATGTAGAGTGTAACTCAGTAAGTTTAACAAAAGCTTTGAGGGTCTGCTTGTTACATTCTGCATGCAGCATAGTGCTACCTGTAGGCCAAGGAGGGAGACTTCAACCCACAGAATGGTGATATGGCTGTATTAGAAGGCATTCTGAAGCCTGATAATTACAGCTAAAATTGTGGCAGTACTACAGAATCCATGGCATTCTAGTGTGCTGTATATCTGGTTAGGATATCATGAAAAAATACACAAGTAAAGCAGTAACAATAAAGCACTAAAATATCATTCCACATTCACTTACCTTTCTCTATGAGTGGTTTGCTTAAAGTAACCCATATAGAACTTTGAAATCTATTCCCTACAGTTTGCTCTATAGCAGTCTTATGTAGTAAAATGAGGCCAATAGCAGGTGTGGCTGCTTTAATTGTGCAACTTTGAAGTTTCTATCATGGCACTTATGCCAATGAGCCACATTGTAATGAATGTCCCTAGATCATACATTTAACTCATCGTGCAACTAACCGGCGCCATGCTAAGAGGCTTTGTCAGCTTTGCGAACTTGCATGAATACCTGGAAAGCACACGGAGCATGACTGGGTGCTTCAATGATCCCTATGGGAGTGAGGGTGAATACAGCGGATATAAAAAGTGTACACACCCCTGTTAAAATGCCAGGTTTTTGTGATATAAAAAATGAGACCACAATAAATCATTTCAAAACTTTTCCCACCTTTAATGTGACCTATAATCTGTACAATTCAATTGAAAAACAAACAAATCTGTTAGGGGAAAAAATATAAAAAATATAAAAACGTACAATAAGCTGGTTGCATAAGTGTGCACACCTTTAAACTAATACTTTGTGGAAGCATCTTTTGATTTAATTACAGCATTCAGTCTTCTTGGGTAGGAGTCCATCAGCATGGCACATCTTGACTTGGCAATATTTGCCCATTCTTCCTTGCAAAAGTGCTCCAAATCTGTCAGATTATGAAGGCAGCTCTTATGTACAGCCCTCTTCAGGTCACCCCACATATTTTCTATTGGATTTAGGTCTGGGCTCTGGCTGAGCCATTCCAAAACTTTAATTTTCTTCTGGTGAAGCCATTCTTTTGTTGATTTGGATGTATTCTTGGGGTCATTGTCATGTTGAAAGGTGAAATTAATCTTCATCTTCAGCTTTCTAGCAGATGCTGGAAGGTTTTGGGCCAAAAGTGACTTGTATTTGGAACTGTTCATAATTCCCTCCACCTTTACTAAAGCCCCAGTTCCAGCTGAAGAAAAGCAACCCCAAAGCATGATACTGCCACCACCATGCTTCACTGTGGGGATGGTGTTCTTTTGGGGATGCAAATTGTTGTTTTTGCACCAAACGTGCCTTTTGGAACTGTGGCCAAAAAGTTCAGCCTTGGTCTCATCAGAGCATAATGCATTTTCCCACATACTTTTTGGAGACGATGTATTGTTTTGCAAATTTTAGCTGGGCCTGGATGTTTTTCTGTGTAAGAAAAGGCTTCCATCTTGCAGCCTTACCCCATAGTCCAGACATATGGAGAATATGGGAGATTGCTGTCACATGCAGTACACAACCAGTACTTACCAGAATTTCTTGTAGCTCCTTCAGTGTTGCTGTAGGTCTCTTGGCAGCCTCCCTGACTAGTTTTCCTCTTGTCTTTTCATCAATTTTGGAGGGACGTCAAGTTTTTTGCAATGTCACTGTTGTCCCATATTTTCTCCACTTTTTGATTACTGTCTTCACTGTGTTCCATGGCAGTTTCACTTCATAATCTCGAAATGGTGAAATACCGAATTTCAGCATTCCGAGACCATGTAGCAAAAAATGCAGAATGCCGAAAGTGCATAAGAGCGAATTCGAATATCTCAAATCTGTGCTTATGCATTTCTGGTATGTTGCGTGTAGTGTTTGGCTGGTATGGTGTCTAAAGTTGCAGGTGAGTGAGTGTTTGTGTGCGTTTTTGTACATTGTATGTGTGGGTAAGGGTAGGGAGGTGCAAGTATGAGTGTGAGTGTTGGATTTGTCGGTGTTTGTGTATGTGTGATATGTATTTGTGTGCGAGCAACTGGAGAATGCCATGGTCTGAGTTTTTTTTTTTTGTTATGTGCGATCTCGGAGTTGGTATATATAAGTAGGGTGGTGTGAGGGGCACAGCCCCCCACATGGGGGGTGCAAGGGGGGCTTTCCCCCCTGCTTATATGTAGTGTAGGGTTGTGTGTTTTGTGTGATGTGGGTGGAATGGTGTGTGTGTGTGTGTGTGTGTGTGTGTGTGTGTGTGTGTGTGTGTGTTATTGTGTATGGTGTATGCATGTTCGTGATTGTGGGTTTCGGTATTTTGAATGGCTTGGCTTCATGGTCTCGGAATGCTGAAATTCGGTATTTCAACATTTCGAGATTATGAAGTGATACCTCCATGGCATATCTAATGCTGTGGAAATGTTTTTATACCCTTCTCTTGACTGATATCTTTCAGCAATGAGATCCCTTTGATGCTTTGTAAGCTCTCTGCGAAGCATGGCTTTTGCTGTAGCAGGCAACTGAGTAAATGTCAGGAAAATCCTACCAGGACAGCTGAACTTTATTTGAGGTTAATCAGAGTGTTTTTAATAGATGGGAGGTGTGTACCCAAGAAGACTGAATGCTGCAATTAAATCAAAAGGTGTTTCAACAAAGTACTAGTTTAAGGGTGTGCACATACAACAAAGTATTAGTTTAAGGGTGTGCACACTTATGCAACCAGAGTATTGTACGTTTTTTATTTTTAGTATTTTTCCCCCCTAATAGATTTGTTTGTTTTTCAATTGAATTGTACAGGTTACAGGTCACATTAAAGGTGGGAAAAGTTTTTAAATGATTTACTGTGGTCTCATTTTTTTTATATCACAAAGACCTAGCATTTTAACTGGTGTGCAAACTTTTTATATCCACTGTATATTACAGTTGCACAGCCTGTAAAGCTGGTTTTGTGTATAGTCTGTAGAGGTGCTATAGTACAAAATTATTTGTAATCGTAGGCACTGTGATCTCCATACAATCTTTTCATGCCACTGCTTACATCCTCGCATCATGGTGACATGTATTTTCACACTGTCTGGTGGTGACACCATGACTATCCATGCTGCATAGCTACCCAATGCTGCATGTCAAGCATTGACAACACCAATGGGTATGATACTGTGTGATGGCTACTACCATAGTTCTTTAGATTATGCCCTGACGAATTGCCACCTATTCCAAGAGCACTGATGGTGACAGAACTCCCAGGTGGTACCATATAGAAATAAGACTTTTGCTATATAGGGACCACTAGGAGTGCTTGATTAGGAACTCTTATGGGTATCTGTGCTATATACTCATGCCAGTGTAATGTCTGATGCTTGTTGCATACCCCCACCCCAGTGAGTAATGCTGACACACTTCAGTGACCTGAAGGAGTGCAACCTGACCTTCTACATCAATGGGAAGAAGAGGTTAGAGAGGGGGTCCTGAGATGTATTCTAGGTATGCAAGACTGATCACTGCCCTATTATTTCCCTTATAGGTATATGAGTCCTAACTGGGCATGAAATTGATATATGCTTTGCATTTGAGGTGGAAGTTATGAAAAAAACAGCTGTCCATTTGAAGGGGTGGTTATGATTTCATGTCCTGTTATGTAGTATTTAGTTAAAGTATTGCAAATTAGCTGTTACCACTGCCAGAGTTTGTACAATTATAAATGTTGTATTTTGTCATAGTGCTGTAGGTTACTTATTATCACTGCAAGAATCTGCATACATATCAGTGAAACTTACACAATAGTTTTTAATAGTTCTTCAGCTTTACTATGGCCACTTACATAGTTTGTATAGTTATAAGTGAAACAGCTCTATCTCAGTTGTCTACCCAGCACAAGTAATCTGCATACATATGACTTTACTTATCCACATACAGAATATGCATGCTTATGGCATACACAGGCTAACTATTTGTACTACAATGATTAGCTCTGTCTTCCTGCAGTTCATGTCTCCCAATGACTGAATTATAAATTGCTTTTTATATCCCTGTGCTGAGCACACTGGCCAAATCAAGGTATACTTGAGGGGTGCGGTTGTGTGTCAGGCCCCAGAGTTGAGGTGGTTGTCCTTGAGTGGTTATTATGTGCATTCATGGCTGAGGGAAAGTGGGACCATATTGGGTGGTGTGGGTGAGTGGTCAAATGTGGAGGGGATGGATTGAAGTCTGCATTAGTTTGTGCTCTGTGTTGGGTGGCAGGGGTGAGGCCCTTAGTGGCATATAACTTGTACATTATGCATATGCCCCTGTTGTTCATGCTTTCACCTAGCACACCCCTGTCTTTTTGTTATAGCTATGTTATGCAACCTGGTAAGTAGCAAAAAACCATAGGCTCATAACAAAGTGTCTGCTTTTAGCTTTGTCTGTTGGTCCAACCCAGTCATCTTATGGCACAGTGCATTCATAGGGATGATGGACATCATAGGAAGTACCACTCCGCAAGTCTACATGACATGCCTTTGAACATGTGCTTTCCAGTCTATCCACAGAACCACTACCTCACACATCCTCATGAAGTCTTACATATAACATCAGCATTGCACCTCTGTAGCCTTCCCACCACCACACATAATCCAGGTAGAAAGGGCAGTGACACTGCACACCTGTATGTGGGTTTTACAATATTTATTTATTTTATTTATTAATTGACATTTGGTAACCGGGAAAGTCCACTGGATCAGTGATCCATTTTCAGTGGAGGCCCGGGGAGAAAAGCTCCAAATACAAGTTACAAAGAAATCGCATATCATTGTATCACCAAGTATATACAGTATATAAAAAGAAGATGAATAACAGATACAATGAGACAAAGCATAATAATTATATACGATGAAAACACAGTTACAAAAAAAATAGAGACATTCTATCATCAGCTATACAGAATAAGCATCAATTACAAAAGGTATGTACAGAATATATTCAGTGTTTTTTTTTTTTTTTTTTTGTTAGACCATCCAAGAATAGAGTTAATCTACTAAGCTGCTAAGGTAGCCCTAACAGGTTATAGTGAAGTAAGTGTAGGACTAAGCTATAACATGGGAAGAGTGAAGAATTGGTGGATGAATAATTATGGAATATTTTTAGGTGGTTTCTATTTAGCTTATTATGGTCATGGCGGTTTAGGCCAGTTGTTGCAGGAACATGTTTGATTATCAAGGTAATGGGATTTTAGTGCAGTTTTGAAAGCTCTGATCAAATCAGTTTGAGTAATAGAAGAGGGTAGAGTATTCCAAAGGTTGGCAATGGAGAAGGAACAGAGGCTTTGTCCTGCACGTTAGTTGGGTTTTGAAATGCTTAGGAGCTGTTTATTTGAAGACCTGAGATGTCTAGTTGGGGTGTAAGTTTGTAGCATGGGTTGAAGAGATGGGGAATAATTAGGGTTATTTAGTAGTTTATGGGTGAGTATTAGTTGTGAGTACTGTAGGTAATTGGAAAATTCGAGCCAGTTTAAATGTTTTAAGGCTTGGCAGTGGTCTGTTCAGGTTGGCATACCAGTGACAAATTTTGCTATTTTGTAGTAGCAGGACTGTAATTTATTCTTGAGAGTTGTGTGTAAGTTAGTGAAAATGGGGGTACCACAGAGGAGAGTAGGGAGGAGTAGACTATTAGCCAGTTTTACCTTGGTGGGCCTCTCCGCAAAGAGTTTGTGCCTGTACAGCTTACCAAGTTTGAAATGGGTTCTCTTGATTGTATTATGAATGTGATTTTCAAAGGAAAGTTTGTCATCAATTGTAATACCCAGAAGTTTCAAAGAATAGGATTTTGGGATCCATGCACCTAGGCAGACCTATTTATGGTGGCGACATATGTAACACTCGTAGCACAACATTCTGTAGCAGTAAGAGTGGTCATATCTAACAGAACTAATGCTAATGTCAATTTTTATTTGTCCCTCTCCTTTCATCTGTCAATATCCTTCTTACAATTATTTATTGTTTGTTATTTTATTAATTTCTATTTATCAAATGCAAAATGCCGTCAACCTCTGTGGGAGGCCAAAATTACTGCATATAAATCCACCAAATGTGAAAAACCAAAACAAACAGTGAAAACCAGATGCTTTATTCAGGATTTAGTGCTTTTGTTCCTACTAGGAACTTCATCAGAATCTCCCTCAAAGGTTTACAGCATTTTACATTTGGTATTGGTCCTTTACTTTGTCTGCCGTTCTTTTGCAGTTTTACTTTCTATTTATGTGAACATTTTTTGCAGCATCTGTCATAGTTGTGTTAGTATCTTCCCATCAGACCTTGCCTTCTTCCATCAACACTCTCCCTGGCTCCAGGTCTATGTCCTCATTGGATACAGCAATGGAAAGCTTGGTGACATCACCACTGGATTCTGGCAATCAATTACTGGAGTAGAGTGGGATTGTTCCCTCTGTTGGCATGACCACATGCACAGAATTTGTACCCAATGAGAGTGGGTGAAGTCTGTGTGGGAGTTGGGAGAGATTTGACTTGAGGCCTGTATTTGCTGTCTTCAGAGGGTCCTTATGAGGCTTCAAGAGCCACACCACTGCCTGGCTGTACCAACACTACCACCTCAGGCAGCCCACTGGGGAGAGTGGTCATGGTGGTTACTGACCCTTCCCTGGGTATAGCCGAAGCAACATAGCAACAAGAGTGGAATACCCACCTTATTCAAATCATGGTGTTTTCCTTCTGTGTGTTTCACCTTTCTCCCTTGTTTGTTGTCCAGTTCTCCCCATTACTGCATCTTACATCTGTCTGTCTTTCTGTATGTCACTATATCCGTTGCCAAATCTTCATGCTTTTGGTCTTTGTGTTTTATTTTTGTTTGTGTGCCCCTGCTTCCACCACTCTGACCTCTTATATCCTTTACCTTCCATTTACATCCATCCCCATTTACCTTCTCTACCAAAAGAAAATGAGCATCTATCCTTTCAAAAAAGTGCACCCAAATTCCTCCCCATTTAAAGGAAAAAAGGCAGATAATTTGACTCCCCAGAAATACCCTACACCATTTAGGCCACCATAAAGTAGCCACTATATCTAAATGTACCTTTACTTTAACTAACATTTACTGAATAAAATAAAAAAATAAAAAGAAATAGAAGCACATATTGTATTTCCCATTCAGTACTACGTAAAAATGCAACCTTACGTACTGCATACACAAAGTCCCCATACACAACTCTTCTAAATACTTTCCATCAATATTAGACTCTAAAAATAAAATATATTCTTTTTATAATAAGAAAGATTAAATTACAAAAATGAAAAAACAATTCACTTCTATGTGACCTAACAGAAAATAAACTAACAGATCTTAACAGAAAACTCAATTGTCACTTCATAAAAAAATAAAATTAACTACAGGTGAAAATTTTTCAAAATAGTATCCATGCAAAATTTCTATGCAAACTGTTTAAATCTCTAGTCAGTAGAAATGTAGGCAATGAACATAACTTTTAACAGTCAGTGGAAAGTAGTAATTTAACCTAACAGATCATAAAAATGGTTCTGTGGGATATGCTGAGGGTCTGAATTGTGTGATACATTAAATGTATTGCACTGTAGAATTAGAGGACTCTGCCACTTCAGTCATGGATTGTAGCACTTATTATAAAAGTTTCACTGAAAATTATTTCCACTGATTGTGGATTATAAAGAAGTCACCAAAACAGTCTACGGAACTGATAAATACCTTGTTAAAAAATCAAATGATTGATTGTTGAGTGGTATAGTTTTTGATTAAATATTTCAGTTCTGTACTATACCTAATCCTTTCTTCCCTAAAATGTTTGGCATTCCTAAATTATGTTCAAATTGTTCCAATCCTCCTTTTTGCTCTAAAACTATAGCCAGTCATTCTAAAATGAAACAACCGGCATTAGTGATAGAAAATAAGTTGTATCCCTTGCTGGAATTAATTCCTTGTTATGTCAATGATTCTTTTGATTTTATATATAAATTGAATGAAGCAGAATTTGATGCTTACTTGTTGCTTTCATTTGCTTTATTTATTTTTGGTACACCATTGTCTGCTGACCAACAACTCCCAGTGATCAATTTGCCTATTTATTCCTCACAGGGTGAGATCCAGTTGTGGAGTCATCTTGGAGGCTTTTAGGGTAGTCTACCACTCCTGTGATTTCAGATCCATGCCACTGCAAAAGCACCACCTATGCCCTTAATGTGGAGGCATGCCTGCTAACTGACACACCTGTACAAGAGCTACTACACTGGCTTGGGTGAACCCAACTGCATACCCCCAAGGCTCGTTTTCAAGTGAGAGACTTATGCCACTCCCTGCAGTACTATGTCACCACAAAGGGAAGAACCACAGCAGCACTCCCTCCTAGGTGAGAGTATGTGCCTCCTTGCCCAGCCTTCCTCATCTCTTCCAGATTTTTAAGCTGCTAATCAATCTTGCATTGTCTGGGTCACAATTAGGGCTTTATTCCTTTGCACCAGATTTTGTTGTTTTCCATTTTTGATATTACATTTTATAAACTGTCATTTCACAGGAGGAAGGTGTTAAACAGGTGACTAAGTTAACCGAAAAAAAGTAGTTTTCTATAGATATTTTGAAGCAATAACAAACCCAATATCTCACCATAGAGCTTTAAACTCTTCTCAAGCCCAGAAATGAAGCCTGGCCACCTTAGAAAAACAATACATCCCCTGGCAATCTGCAGTTTTCCCTCCCAAATAAACCCAACCATGTCTGATATGAGGTCAGGCTGCTAACCAGATGCAAATCATCTGACAACAAATCTTTTTTAAACTTCATCCAGAGCAATCAGAGGCCACTCACCTGCTTGGACTGTGTCGGAGAATTTAGCTATTTTCCCCAATATATCAGTAGCATCTCTGACCTTCTTATTCTACAACTCATCATTTATGTTGATGATATGGTAATCTTTAGGTCTAGACATTTAAATTAGGTGCAAAAGCCCCTGAAACATAGGATCATCCTGCTAAAAATCTGGACATCTAATTAACATAAAACTTGAAGGCCAAATAGGATATAACTCTTCCCACTTCCAGTAGGAACATGGGATATTACTTGAGAAATGCATGTTTAAAAAACAGAGAGTGACAAGAATGGTGGAAAAAGGCACTTTATCAAATGGTATAAATTCAACAGATTTAATTGAAGTGCAATGGAAAATCCTATCACACAAGGTCATTTATTTTTGCTTCAGAAAAAAGGAGATGTAAGATGTGTGCCTTCTTTCTTTAAATTATTGTTCCTAATAGTATGTTGTCATGTAGTGTGGTTTTCTGTGTGCCCCTGTGTGAAGGGTAAATCAAGCCTGAAAATAAGGACATGTATCCTAAAGTATGGACAATCTGTGTAGGAGTTAATCAGGCCTAAAACTAGCAATGATTCTCTGAAATAGGAACAGTTGAGAGATCTGGGTCTAGCCACAACCATTCAGCAACTGAAACAAGCAATGTAAGCACAAATGCAAAATTACATTAATTCCCTAAACTCCTGGCTCATTAACCACAAACTGATATTTAACCCCACGAAAACAAAAAGCAAGATATTCTTGCACCACTCAAAAAACCCCCCTAACAAAAACCTAACAAAAATCACCAAATTCACTCAGTATATCACAAATCTTAGTGCTGCATCAATAGAAAAAAACACCTCTTTCAAATACACCAGTTCATGGCTAGACCATTCACTAACATTTCATACCTATATTGAAAAATCAAGGGCAAAAGTTAAATTAACTTATCTTCTGGGCTAGGAAAACCTCACCTTTCCTACAGAGCCCAGCCAGGACAGCTATATGTAAATGAGTCCTTTGCCCCAACTCAAATATGGACTACCCATAATTACTACAGCCTCTAATAAAAACTCCTATGTACTACAGACAATTGAAAACAAAATCTGTCCCTTCATCACTAACTCACTCCCTAACGAGCACCACTTCTTTATCTTCAAAAAATCAGAGTGGCTCACAGTGCAGTTCAGACGAACTTCAGCTAGACTCTCTCATCTTCATGTTTCTACAACCTAACTCATTCCAACCACTAGCTGTCAAACGTTTCACACAACACATACACTACAACCTCAGATGCCTCTCCCAAACAACCCTCCCCCACTCCAAACTCTATAAACCAGGCCACATTGCACCAACTTTATCATTGCTCTAAAAGTATGATAATTACTTCACCTACCTAAATAAGCCAGAGTTCCCTTTACCTCCTTCAGGTAGGAACTTAAAAATATTCTTCCATACCAAATCAAATTGCACTTACCACAAAGTAGATTACATCACCCTTACTGTCTCTCTCAACTATTAGCATTATTTATTTCCACCTCCTCTATGATCCCCTGCCTCGACTCTCTTAATAAACCACATTTCCATCAAGATAAAAACCTGAAATGCAATTCTATACAATGTACATTTCTATCATAATTAATGCTAATCTAATAACTGCAGTTCGTTTTTTGTATATATTGCAATTTTTTGCTTCTGTTTTTGATACATACAGTGCACACCTTTTCTGTTACTATTTGTTATTTTTTTCATTATTTTTTTGTTGTTTCTTTTCCTTTTTTAATTATTTCACTTGGGTAGTACCTGCAAATGGCTGGTTGTGATCAGTGTACTAATCTGGTAAACTAATGTTAAACATTAACTAACTAACTAACTAACTAACTAACTAACTAACTAACTAACTAACTAACTAAATTTTACTCCTGATTGTAGAAAGTAATTATTTCATCTTTCAGACATATGTTCCAAAAGATTTTAGATGTTTCCATGGAGGCTGTCGAACCTCCCAACTCTCCCTGTTTTGGAGGAACTTTCTTATTTTTAGGCCTGATTTAGGATTTCCCTATTTTGGAGGTGTGTCCTTATTTTCAGACTTCATTTAAGTCTTAAGACAATTTTCTGAATCCCCCTCATCACATGATTTGTGAAGCTGCACTGCATGACCAGCATACTAATGGTGACAATAATTTAAAGAAAGCGGATGTACATTTTAGAACTGAATTTGACTAGTAGTGATCACAATTTCATTGGCTGCATGTTGGAACTGCATGACGTGTTTATTGGGAGAAGGTACCTCCACATGAAGTGGGCACTATGCTTGAGGAAGTTAAAAGAGAAAGAAATAACCAATATGCTGGTGTTATTTGTATCAATATGTTGGCAGAATGTAAGAATGCCAATGTGAATGCCATTCATACCCCTAGCATGGGTGTTTAGTTTAGCAGTAATGCAGACTTAGTTATATTGGCTATTAAGTACAGTTGGAAATTGTTTCAAGCTAGTCCAGTGCTGTCCAGACCATAGGTGAAACTTCATTGTTTTTTTAATCAGGGAGGTTACAATCTACAGTTTGCCAGAAAAAAATAATCCACCAATTTCCACCAAAGTAAAGGACAGTTTTAGGTGTGGGTGCTGCAAAGTATATAAATACAGTATATATAGTTGCCATCTTCTGCTTTGTTGATCGCAGACTTTGAAAACCATTTGAAAGAGCTGAGAGATATGCATACTTCATGAGCTATGCGATTTACATAGCCAGCTGTGTCTCCTGATCTGTGTTCTATGTAGGTAGTACAGGGGGAGAGATTTGCAACATCAGGAGGAAGGAAGAATATACTGCATTATAGAGGGATTCTATTACGTGTAGTCATTTTAAAAGATTTTTTTCTCTTGGGTTTTGAAGCAAGATCCCTAGCAAAAGAGGAAGTGATGTGATACTGATGCTAGACAAGGCATAATTGATTTGGCAGCTGAAATTAGCTTCTAGTACTTCTGTTTTGAATGTGTTCTTCACAATAAAGTCTTCTTTAAAGGCAGGAAGTTTAAAATAAGTGAGGTTCATAAGCTTTTGTCTGTGTTTTGTGTGGATAGGAATTATGATTAATTAATATGTATTCTTTGGTTGTTTTAGAACATATGGCTTTAATTTATTGTACAAGTGTGGCATTCCTATTTTTGTTGCTGTCAGATGGTCGTGTTGAAATTGTAAGGATAAAAGTTCTATTATATTGTTTATACTGAAAATATCTGCTCCATTCGTTGGCTCTGGAGCTGTTTATTTTTACTGTATAACTCTGAGAATTATGATGTCTTGTAAAATTGTTTGTTTGCTTAATAAATATATATACAATATACAAGTTAGCTTTTACTTTCTCACCATTCAGCTAATTTTGGCTCACATTGCAGCTAAATGTTTGTGTATTGTCGTGTGAGGCACTCAGGTACACAGACTAAATCTGTAAATGCGCTTTCTTTGCCTGTGTGTGACCTCAGTGGCAGTATATTTGTAGTCTGCGGAATGTGAAGGCAGAACTCACACATTGGGGGTGCTAGGTACAATTGTACCCCCCAAAATAAATACCGCTGAACACAAGTATACAGTGAGCCAAGTGTTTAGCAGCAAAATGGTGAAACTTGATCAGTCAGTGCTCACGTTTACAAAGTATACCTATGTTAAGTATATGAGGGCATGCTACCATCATTACAAAACTGTGACACTTATAAAGGGGTGCAAATGGAGTTTACCTCACATGGAGAAATAGCTATGAGGGAAATGAATGAGTCTGTACCCCGCTGTTATACATGCTGTTAATGATTTCATGCATCTGCCTACTGTGTAACCCAGGTTAGAAATATGGAGGGATGCGAACTATACATCCTTAGGATATACAAGCAATAAGCAAAAGGTAAACCACAACTGGATGACTTTCACATACATGTTTGTATGTTGGAATTCATGTGCTGCACTTTACTTGCTTCCTTCATAGCATAATGCTAATATGACTAATCTGCAATAAAAATAACAGCTTGTTTAGTAAGGGAAGGCATATGTGTGGCTACGAATGTGAGTTCATAAGACTCAATATTATACACATCTATCAGCATGCAGTTTAATATAAGAGTGAGGAAGGTTACTTTGAAAGGCAAGAACAATTTGTGAATTACTCTGACAGTAAGTAAATGATTTATTATAAACAGTTACCTCCCTTAGGTATATTCAATTATTTTTTGTTTCTGTAAGATGTGTCATACTTGAAATTACACAATGAAAATATGATGCCTTATAATGTTAACAGTTTTTATACAAATTATACATTAATTTACAAGGTAGAATAAATCTGACATGCAAACATTTAGAGTTAAATGTTTTTGTACTTCTGAAATGAAATTGTATCCTACATTTCAGCAACCGATAGAAAGTCATGAAATGAATGTCAACTAATTCCCTACAGTGTCAGGACATCTATCCATATCCATACACCATACATGACCTGGGACAGATGGTCTTAGGACATCTATCCATACCTATACATGTCTTGGGACAGGCATTTTATAAAAGTCCAAGCAAACATAGCTCCAAATTTATTAAAAGAGTAGAGCATAAAGTGCTGAACATAACAAGAAATGCACCCTTGTGCCTGCAGTTTTGATAGCCGAAGCACAGCACTGACCTTTCTTTGTCTTTTTCTCTAGGGCTGTTCATTGGTTTATAGGTTCCTAGGTGTATACTAGGTTAACTACTACTGGAGCCTTTATAAGTCTAGCCCTGCAACCCAAATGTAACCCATTAGTTATTGTAAAAGGGGGTGTTAGTTAAGGTATGATTTAATGGCTGCCTCTGTCCATCAGAGACATAGGAGTTAAATCAGGGGTGAATTTCTGATTTCTCATTCAATGGTTCAGGATGCTCTTAAATAGGGTTAGGGAAGGGATCTGCTTCACAAGGATGGGAAGTCTATTCCACAGAATAGGAATTCTCTGAGATATGTACCTGTCCCTCCAACATGTCCTATTTAAGTTGCAAAGTTTAAATCCTTAGACCTAGTAGTTCTAGTGCTGCTCATTTTGCAGATACGCAAAAGGTCCATCAGTGTAGGATTCAATGATTCTATAGGAAACAGAGTATAGAGATAGGGCTTTGAGGGCATCTGCATAGGACATTGTGTTTACACCTTGTACTCTTTCTGTGAGGAACTTATGTTTATGTTCCAGTTGTTACATGTGGCTGGCCAAATATGTAGAGAAAGGGGAATTTTACTCAATGATGGGTCTGACGAAGGCTGAGTACAGTGGCACAGTGACTTCCCTGGACCTAGATGCCATGTCCTTACGTATAAGTTGAGTGTCATAGAATGATGTTCTTACAACCTTAGACACATGTTAGTTGATAGCCAGGTTACTGTCCCTAAATCTCTGAGTGCTATGTCTACTTTTAGGGGTGTTTTTCAATGAAGCAATTTCCCTGGGTGGCCACCTTCCTAAAAGGTATTATAATGCATTTCTCAGTTCTGACTTTTAAGATTTATCACCAATCATTTGACTTTCCTGTACGATGTTAGTATCTTAGGGGGTTTCTACAATTGCTTCTACCTTCAATCATCTGTAAGACAGGTAAGTCAGAGACCACTGACATTGGCAATGACTTCCAAAAATATATGTCAAAAAGGAGCAGACCCAACACAGAGCCCTAGAGGATGCCACTGATGACCAGTCATTTGTAGAGGTGGTCTCTTAAGTCCTAACTTCCTGGGTTCTGTATTTCAGCCAGTTGGACATTGAAGAAGATACTTACTGCTTTATTCCATAAGTTTGTTTACAATGCCTGAGTGGAGTATTGCATCAAATGCTTTAGTCAGGTCAAAATTGGTTTCTCTAGTATTTGTGAGTATCAGGTCCAAATATGTTTGTACCTCCAGGAGGTATGTGCACTAACTTGTCCATTTGTGTTTGTGTTTGCAAATTCTAGGAATCCCTGCACCTGAAAATTTGGGGTTGTAAAAGATTCACAATTTGTACAGGGGCAATTAAAGTTCCCCATGAGTATGGCATTGGGTTGAATGGTGACTGTCACCAAAAGGTCTGAGTATGACCTATGGGTTTCATTGGACAGAGAGTGAAACCTATAGCTTGATAGGTGTATGGGTATGACTATGGTATTCTGGATGTGTAAGAACTGCAGTGCATTATCCTATTTAACCAATCCAGAAGTACGCTTGTTACTGATGTAGCTCAGGATATCACCATCTTTAGTCTATGTCTGTGCATTTTCTGATCTAAATGCATAGAAGGCACTGAGGCCTTGCACTGCTAGAGTAGTCTCTGTGGCTTTAAACCATGTCTTGGTAATGGCACCGGTGTCTACATTCTCCTAGGTGAGGAGAGCTTGGAGGGAGTGGAGTTTCTTGTTTAGACTGCTGGCATAGAGCAGTAATAGCTTTAGATTTCCTTGGGTAGATTTTGGAAGGTTTGAACAATTCTTTGTTCAGTACTGATATCCATTAAATAATCATTGTGGCTTAATTTATAGTTTCAGCCAACAGGCTGTAGTATGCAAACAGTGTGCTCACTACCATTTTGCTTCATGGAGATGTTTTCAGTTATGATTAAACTTCCTCCAGTTTAGTCACACATCCTAATTTACAGCAATTTTATGAGAGTATGGCAGTTGCCCTAGCTACAGAAGGAATTTCTTCATAATTAACAGCAGTAACTTAAAAAAAAACATGTCATACTCTGTTAACTAATGATGTGAATTATCCCTCGCTAATGCATTTGCTTTATATATTTCACTTTAATCTGCTTACTTTTTGGAGTTTTTTCCTATATTCTGGATTTTTCAGAAAAAAGATGGAGCCACAACAGTTCTGCACTGAAATTCTTCTCATCAGTCACCAATCATATCTTAACACCTATCTCTTAATTATTTCATTGTTTTTATACTATTAAATAATCACTCAGATGTGTAAGTTATCTTGGCCAGCTGTGTTAAGGTTCATGGCCTAAAGTGCATGTTCAACCATTACTTCAAATGTGTGAGATCATATTAGAGATAAGTGCCAGGGAGTTTAGTAAACAGAGAGTGTTGGGGGTAGGTGGGTGCATGCTTGTAGCTGTTTGCATGAGTGCATGCAAAGGGATGAGTGGCCTCAAGTTTGTGTGTAGCTGTATGTCTGCCTGGGTAGTCACAGTAGGGGAGGATAGTCATGGGATAGGAATGGTGGGTGTATGTGTGTGAGGGTGTATTTGTCAGTGACTGTGATCTGGTGAGGAGGCTGTGTGTGCGCGTGTGTGTATTTGTGCCACTGTGTCTGTGAGAGAGAGAGAATGTGTAAGTGTGTGAGTATGTGAGTGTGTTGGGGGTTGTAATGCTTGGCATTGTAAATCTATTACTGTTATTATGTATGTATGTGTTGGGGAGAGTGTCATATGTTATTGGGGTACAGGGAACACTAGAAACCAGGGATACTCTTTTATCATGCCCTGAAAGCTCTTAAAAAGGTAAAATAAAAAGTTTTACAACATAAAAGATGTGGGGTGGCGAACACTAGACTCCAGGGATGCTGTTTACATCATGCCCTTAAGGCACCTAGAAAGATTCAAACACAGCACCCTCACTGCTCACAAACAGCTCTGCACTACCAATAGACATGAAAAATGCTCTAACGTAAATTACCTTAAGTCACTGAAACTAACTAACTAACTACCTAACTAACTACCTACCTAACTAACTAACTAACTAACTAACTAACTAACTAACTAACTAACTAACTAACTAACTAACTAACTAACTAACTAACTAACTAAATAACTAAATTTAATGTAATAGGGTTTGAACCTTGCACCCTCTATATACAAACAAACCCCTTAGCAAAATGTTAGTTCTCTACCCTACCTGTAGGCCCCAGGGTAAGAGGTATGTCAATATGTGTGTGTGTTTGTCCTTGAATGTGTGCATTTGTGTGGGGTGCCTCTGCCAAAGTGACGAATGGGCTGCCTGAGGTGCTTACTGCAGAAAAGTGCTGATTTGCAGTCATGGTAATTACAGGCAATTCAGAGACATGCAAGTTAGCTGATAATGAGGTTTTTCCTCATTGTGGCTAACATGTCTCCATATCACATTTTCCATGATCATGTAAATAGTCTCTTTTGCCAACATCTCTTACCATACACAATGGGGATCTTTTTTACTACCTAAAGCTGTGTGCATTTACTGCTTCCATATACCTGTGATTCCATATTTCCTTTAATGTCCCACGGTAGTAAAACGACTCCTTATATACAATTCTGTACTCCTTCCCAGTTCTGTGACATCGGTTCTACAGCATACCCTTTTTAGTGGTAGCTTTTCATTCTCCCTCTTGTTAATGCACCAGATACCATCTCGCCATTAACTTGCCAGCACATCATGTCAGTCAGGTGACGTATGTGCATTACACGCCCATGTCTCAGCCACACATATGGGTCAGCCTCTGCAATCAGGATATTTTACATAAAAAAATCATTGAATATTCTGACCGAAACTTATATGAAATGGAAAGAAATTATTTTATAATAACTGGACAAGATGGTAGATAGAATTGAAAACAGTATAAAAAGTTTAAATACAGTTGGAGAGGTGATTAATTAAGGAAAAAAGGCTACAAAATGGCAAACTGGTGTAAAAGTAAAACAAACTTGAAATATAGTGATTTTGGCTGTTTAAGGAAGAAAAGAAAGATCTATGAGAAGAATGCTAAAAAAATGAAAGAGATGGCAAGGAAACAAAGATTGTTTTTTTTGTTTCTGAAAGGAAAAAAAATTAAGAATTCGAGTATTTATTGACAGAAAGTGTTAAGAAGAAGGAATTTGTGGTAAAAGAATCAAAAATCAAGGAAGGTGCAAGCGGGAGAGATCGTTCAGAAATTATGAACATTTTAGGAAATTATATTAGTGAAATACATGAACAAAAGATTATAAACTTTACTAAAGGACTGACATTGGCAAAAGCTTAGAAAGGAGTTAAGTATAAAAGTTGCAGAAAAATTCCAAAATAAAATTGGAAAGTGTACTAAATGTATTTAATAAAAATTCTGCACCTACAGAGGGGGGACTGGATTATTGTTTTTATAAGACAATGGTTGGAATTCAGAAAGGCTTACTGCAAGGGGGATGTCTTAACATGAGTGTTTTTCCCATTACAGTAAGCCTTTCCAGTTACCCTCCTTCTGAGGGTTGTGGGGACATTATGGAGGGCAGTGTCATGGTTAGAGCTGCATGATAACGTGGCAGTCAGGGGGAGCAACTAATGCTGATCAGCCATGTGCTCCCCAGAAATGTCAGTGGTGGAAATTTTCACTGTTTGAGGAAAAAGTAACCAGATTTAAAACACTGTGGACCACTGTTAACTCCTGTAAGAGTACTTGCAGTGCAGGTAAGTTCAGCGAACACTTGGGAATGGAGGTTGTGTGTGTGTGTGTGTGTGTGTGTGTGTGTGTGTGTGTGTGTGTGTGTGTGTGTGTGTGTGTGTGTGTGTGTCAGTGTAAATGCATGCATGTCTGTATGTACATTAATGAAGTTGTGTGAATGTGTGTGTATGTCTGTCTGTTTGTTTATTAGTGCATGCATGTTGGTGATTTGATTACTGTTTCAGTGAGTGTGACTGATTGTGGAAGGGACTTCTTTATTGACGGCTGGATGTTTGTGTGTGTGTGTGTGTGTGTGTGTGTGTGTGTGTGTGTGTGTGTGTGTGTGTGTGTGTGTGTGTGTGTGTGAGCGTGAATGTGTCTGCCTTTATAAATGAGTTGCATGGGGTAGTATGGAAAACACAGGTCTGACGTTATTAGTGTAGGACAGTGTTTGTGATTCAGAGACATGGCAATGAGCTGACAATGAAGTCTTTCTCAGTCTCTGGATTGCATTTCTTACCATCACAGTAATTGACTGACCTGCAGTGGGCAATTACTGCAAGGTATGAGCCTTTTTCTGAATCTTGAGGTATGAGTATTGCAAAAAAAAATGTATATTTTTTGGATATGGTGAATAAGCAGATAGAGGAGGATACAGAAGAAAAATAAATTGGTAGAATAATCCAATTTATGTAAAAAATAAGGCATGAGAATATGGAGAACTATAGCTCTGTGTTAGACAAACTATTCTTTATTGTTCTGTTTTTTTTCTCCCCTTACTTCATTCTGACAGCTGACCCCTTGTTTAATCCACTGCCAAACCTGGTAGCCACTCCAATCTACCCCCAGACTTTTATCATTTTTTTAGCCAGGGCCATTGTGAAAGCTAAGATATTATGGGAGGTTGTGCTGTCCATCTTTCAGACTCATTCTTCTGTCTTAAGACCTCCCCTGGTTAATCCCCGATGTGTGCCCTGACAACCTCAGTTGTTAATGAGCAGACTTCTGCATGGAGCTGGTGTTGGCATGCTGTCCCAACCCTCAGCTGAAGCATTTCGCAACTGGATTCCTGGCCTCTGCCATGCAGCTCCTATCTCTTTGTGCATCCATTCATGTGTCTTTGGGTTCCTTGGGATGGGCACACCTATCCTTCCTGTCACGCCATCAGTCACCAAAGCACTAATTGAAAAAGTGTCAACTGAGCTGTAGTTGTGGCTTTATCCTTCTACACCAACAGAGTGGCAAAAACCTTTGTGTAACACTATGGGACCTTAATGAAAATAATACAAGGAAGAGTAGGTAAGGCCATATTAAAAGTAGATAATGAAGACATTTTCAATATAAAATGTAAAGAAGTGAAGAGAATGTTTATATAACAGAAAGATAGTAGACAGCGTTTTGTGAGAAGGGGGTGTGAGACTTGTAGTTTGGGATATTTCAAAGGCATACAACAATCTTGAAATGCATTGGAATCTTAATAAGGGAAAAAAGAATTTGAGAAAGTATATGAAAATTCTTTGGTGAAGGTTTTGGTTGGGAAATAAATTGAGAATTTGAAGAAATCTGAAGGAATGCTTGTGTGTATTCAGTTTATTGTTATTATTTTTTGTTTATTATTTAAAAGTGTTGTTTTATATATATATATATATATATATATATATATATATATATATATATATATATATATATATATATACATATATATGTGTGTGTGTGCGTGTAGATACAGATATAGATATAGATATAGATATAGATATAGATCATCATCATCAGCCCCCTTTTTTTCTACATGGGGTCGGGGTATCTTGTTAACTGTCACCATATCTCTTGATTCAGTGCCACACTCCTGCCTTCTTCAACACTCATGCCTCACTGTCACAGCTCCTCTTTCACACAATCCATCCTCCTCTTTGCTGGATGTCCTCGCTTCCTCTTACCTTCTTCCTGTCTGTCCCAAATCTTCCTCACCAGATTGTCTTCTGCTTTTCTGCATATTTCCACACCACCATAATCTGTTCTCCTTGATCTTTTCTGTAATTTGAGCTACTTTGGCTTCTGCTCTTATGTCCTCATTTCTTCATCTGTCCCACAGTGTGCATCCTACCACCCTTCTCAAGCACTTCATTTCCATCACCTCTAGCTTCTTCAAATTTTTTGTCTTTACTGTCCAGCTTTCTGTACCATACAGTAGTACTAGTCACACCACTGCCTTGTACACCTTACTTTTCAACTTCTTTGACATTCGTCTGTCACAGACTACACCTGCCACTCTATGCCAGTTGGCTGCAGCCCCTCTGATTCTAGCTTTGACCTCTTCATTCAGACTTTCCTTCTCCTCAACCACTCTTCCCAGATATTTGAAGCTGTTTACCTGTTCCACTATCTTCCCTTGTATCTCTATTCTCATCTTCTTCTGATTTCCCCAATTTGCTGCCATTACCACCATCTCATCTGTACTTAGTTTCATCTCATGTGCCTTCAGATTTGCATTTCATTCTCCTATCCTTTGCTGAAGTTCTAGCTCAGAGTCTGCGTGTACTGCCACATCATCTGCATACAGCAATTTTGCTGATCTGTCCCCTCTGACTTCTTTGCTAATGTAGTCCATCACCAGTATGAACAGCAGTGGGCTCAGAGCTGAACCCTGGTACACACCGACTCCCACTGGGAATCCCTCTGTGAGGCCAAATACTGTTCATACTTGAGTCATTAGATCCTTGTACGTAGTCTGCACTAATTCTACCAATGTTTCTGAGACTTCAAACCACCACAATACTGCCCAGATCAGCTTTCTTGGGACCTTGTCATATGCTTTCTCCAAGTCTAGGAATGCCCACTTGGACTCTCTCCTCATCTCTAGCTTCTTCTCAAGTATCTGTCTCAATGCAAACATCGGGTCAATTGTGCCACATCCTGATCTGAATCTGAACTGCTCATCTCCCATCTTACATTCTACTACTCTGCATATCTGTTTATCAATCACACTCTCCAGAACTTTCATGCAATGTGACAGGAATTTGATGCCTCTGTACTGCCTACAGTTGTGGATGTCGCCTTTGTTCTTGTACAGTGGCACGAGTGTGCTTATTCTCCAGTCACCTGGGATATGCCTTTCTCTCCACACTGCTATTAGCACCCTCAGGAGCCATTTCTCCCCTATCTCACCCAGCATCTTTATCACATTTGCTGTGACTTTGTCTGAGCTTGCTGCTTTCCCTGACTTCATTTTCCTTAGTGAAGTTCATACTTCTTCTAGGGTGGGCTCCTCTTCTTCTCTCATTGTAGGCTGTTTCTTCATTCACAAGCTGCTGGAAATACTGCTTTCATCTGCCTTTGATGTCCTGTGGACCGGTGAGCAGGTTGTTGCTGGCATCCCTTATGAAGAGTGTCTTACTATCTTCTTTATCTTTCTGTCTTTGCCTTGCAACATGATATAGATTCTTTGTGCCACTTATGGAGTCACTTTCCAGAAGTTGGTAGAGCGCCTCAGATGCCCCATTCTTTGCTATTGCAACTTCTTTCTTAGCTTCTTTGTTAGCCAACCAGTAGTCCTTTCTAGCCTGGTCAGTATTTTCTATCTCCCACTTTTTCCTGAAGTCCTAATTTCTTTGATGACTTCTTGGATTTCTGCATTCCACCGCCACCAGCTTTCCTTAAGTACCTTATTTCCACACCTGGCTCGGCCACATATCTTTTCTGTAGTCATAACACATGCTGTTTCTAGGCACTGCTATTTTTGTTCAGCTCCACCTATTTCCTCCTCTTCTTGGAGTGCTAGAGCACTGAGTAATTCCTTGAACTGTTGTACTCTCTCTCCAGTCAACTGGTCTGTTGACCTTAGAGCCTTCTCTGACTACTGCTTGCAGCTGATTGTGGCAACTAGTGGTTCATGCTGACTGTTTCACTGGGGATGACTTTGCAATCATGGATTCTACCCCAGTGCCTTTTCCTTACTAGGAGGAAGTCTACCTGAGTTGCATGTTGGCTACTCTTGTATGTGATGTTGTGACTGTCTCTGTTTCTGAACCATGTGTTGACTACTATCAAGCCATTTTTCAGACAGAAGTCTAGAATGGTATCTCCTTCTTTATTCCTGTTGCCCCGCCCATGTGGACCCAGGCAGTCCTCATAGCCTGTTCTATCTGTCCCGATATGTGCATTCAAGTCACTCATTATCAACACCAATTCATGTTGTCCTGCTTTATCTAGTAGGTCCTGCAACTGCTGTGTGAATGCCCTCTTTTCCTCACTATCCCAACGCTGCTGTGAGGCATAGGCTATTATGAATACTGCCCTATCATTTCACTGGAGTCTGATTGCCATGAGTCTGTCATTAATTCTGATGATATCCCTCACTGCCTTTTGAAGCCTCTCTTTCACTACAATTCCTACACCATTTCTAGCCTGTCCTCCTCCTGAGAAGTAGAGTCTGGATCCCAAGCCAAGTGTCTTTGCTGCACTGCCCTTCCATCTAGTCTCTTGGATACATAGGATGTCCAGCATCCTCTGTATCATCATGTCTTTCACTTTCAAGCTGCGTCCTGTCAGTGAACCTACATTAAGTGTAGATTTTTTTCAGTTCATGTTTGGCAGGTTGGTTGGTTTTACGTCCATCTTTTGCTCAACAGAGCTGTCCCAGGTAACCCAGGCTGGGCAACTAGACACCACCCAGCCAGTAGCTTATTGATCCAGGGCTTTATGGTGGGCACACACTGGCCAATAGGGGCACATATACCCCTTCCACCATTAGTAAGGGTCCCTGGTGTAGGTCAGAGTAGGGCAAGTCCTCACCCACTTATCACTGGTAACTACCCATGCCCATTTTGGCAACATTAGTCAACATGACTGAATCACCTAGAGCCATATTTACACCAAGTGGCTAGCCCTGCTACAGCATGCAGTCTGTGATCTCTGTGTTCTCCTATCTTGAGGATATTGTGCACCACAGTAGATGCCCAAAGTGGTTAGTTTGTAAAACTCTTCCCCCTATCAGGCATCATTTATAATTTGTGTTGCTGCCCACATCACTCATTAGTGAGTTTGAGATGGAAACACTCAGCATGTTTTTCGGACATAGGAGAAACCCCACTGAAACACAGGGAGAACGTACAAACTCCAAACAGGCATTGGTCAAAGGTCAGGATCAAGCCTTGTACCTTGTGCATGGGAGGTGAAGACCTTAACCATTATGCCAAATGGTCTAATAATCTAAGATATAGGTATAAATATAGATATAGATATAAATATATATATATATATATATATATATAGAGAGAGAGAGAGATAGATATAGATATAGATGTAGATAGATATAAACAAAGATATAGATATGTGGGAGAGTACTGAATAAGGAAACAGAAAAAAAAAGATAGAGGATAGGGGAAGCAGCGGTATGAATAAATAATAAAGGTTTTTTGGTCTGATACATGGATGGGGCTAGGGGAAATGAGAATAAGTATAAACAGGAGGAAGAAAATATTTCAATATGTATAAGAATGAAAAGATTTTCTGTGAAAACTGTCTATTGATAAGCTATCAACAAAATGTAATATTAAGTATACATGTTTGGATGAAAATTATGTAAAGAAGATGGTTACTATGTGAAAGAAACTACTAAATATATTTTTTTATAAAATAACCAAACTAAAGAATTTTGGAAAGAATGCAAGTATGTATACAATGGAATATTAAAAAAAAATACGGATATGGCAATATAGGAAGAATATAAGGATGAACAGGAGCTATAGAAATTAAATTCTTAAGAATGTGTTACAATCTTTGACCTCAATTTAAAGTCACATCCAAAGTGCGACTCACTCAGGAGTGAGCACCCTGCTATGTCGCACTGCACAGCCAGTATTAAAAAAATGAATCCAAACATCTAGTAAAATAATAGAACACCCAATATTCTGATCTTCCAGCATCAAGGATGAATGTGCTACCTGTTCAGCTGTGACAGTGATATTTTCCAAAGTGCCTCCATAAATGTATTTATCTGCTCCTTGTGCTCTACTTTTGTAATCTGAATACTGCTTGGCCAGCTTCACCATCTTAATTTTACATGGGGTTTGTAGCACCTGCTGATAATCTTCCTTATATATGAGACACTGACCTTATGATTCTAAAACATACACGTTCATCCAAAGTACCCTCCCATACAATATCATCATCATTTTTTCTTATCCAGATCTTCCTGAGACTTCTCATTCCACAGTCTTGCAATATTGTATATTATCTCCTAATATAGCATCCCTGTCTTCCCTTGGCTCTTTCCTATCAAGTTCTTCCATTTTTTCTCCAACCCATTCTCATCTTTTATTCTAAGGTCTTATTCATTGCATATTTCAACCATGCTTCACTTACTACCCAAACTTACTTTCATTGTCCTAATAGTCCATAAAATCCTCCTTCTCGTTCTTTTAAAAGTGATGCTCAGACAGACTAATAACCTTTCTTGTCCATCATTTAATGGGATTTCCTGGTAGTTAAAGTCTTGTCTACAAATTCCATGAGCTCACTCCTGTACCACCACCACAACAGCCTTCAATATTATCCCAAAGTCACTCCGGCCATCTTCCAAAAGTATCATATCTGAAAGCTATCTTTTATTCTACTGCTAATAACTCATCTGTGCCTTCTCCTTACTCCTCAACTGCTGATTTATAGACACTGCCTACATGAATGTACTGACATCCAGTATCCCTCACTCTCCCAATTTCTTATCCATGCTCAGTCTGTGGTTTGCTATTGTGAGCCATTATATATACCTACTGCAAATCTGTTTTCCCTTTAATATCTCATTTCTAAGCACTCTACACTCATTACACAAAACATCAAGAGCAGTAATAGCATCTTAGCCCTTATCATTTCAGTCTGTCCTCTCAACACTCCAACTTTAACTGCCTTCCTATCCCACAGCACATAAACTGCAGTATTATTATTTCCCAATCATTCTCTATATTTTTCATCACATTTGAAAATACTTTTGCTTTTGAATACCTGATCCCCCTCAAAGGATTTTCAAGCAGCCTGATTCTCCCTTTCCCTCACTGGCATAAGTACAGACTTCTGTTGATGAAATATACCCTAAATATAAAAATAATAAAATAAAATAAAACTACCCTATAGCCTGCTGACTGACCCATAATGTACCTTAGTTATATACATTGCTCTTTGCATGCACTATTACTTCTGTATTTTCATTAATCACTATTTTTAAAGTTTTGTATTATCTTTATATAATCCTGTTTGTTATATGTATCATCATTGTTTATCTGTGTGTGGAGTTTTCCTCCCCAGGCCTCTGCTGAAAAAGGGCTCTTTCACAGTTGGACATTCCCAGCCAACAAGTGTCAAAATAAATAAATAAAATCTCAACCTGGGATTCTGCTCTTCAAAAATATCTACAAATTGTGTCAATATATCCCTCGTATTCACTAATAGTAACACACAATTATCACCATTTTAACCAAGCTGAGAATAAGAAAAATGCCTTGGTCATTAGGTTAAATATTAAACATACATTTGATTTTCTAAACCAAAAAGTAAAGTGGTCACACAGACAAACCAAATGATAAAAACTACAATAAAACCTAGGTGCCTCATTACTGTATCTCATTTGCTTGTGAATGTGCAAAGGGTATAAAAGTCTTTCTTCCTCATTTCTTGATTATGGGAACAAAACAGGGAGATGAATTGTCTGGCTCAGTGTAAACTCTGAAGTAACCTGAGGGTGGGGGAGCTGTGAACATAGACATGCAATGGACAACAGTTAAATAAACTTTCTATGTCCAACCCCAATTAACTCAGTTTATTTAAAGTTACCTGTTTGCCTTGAAGTCCAGTTGGGAGTTATACACGAGTTTCTTTCTAAAAGCTATAGTTTTATAGGATCCTTTCTCCTTATTTGTGAGGATTATAGTAGTCACCCCAGAAACTTGTTGCAAAGATGGTGCATACATTACTACTGACCACTGAGAAATTTAAAGCATCAAGGTTAAGCACAGAATCACTTACATCTATGACTCAAACTATTCTGCAGGATGTACAGCAGATTAAGAATGTGCCTATTCATTATGAGCAGTAGCTAACTAAAATCAAGGAGCGATTAGATAATCACCATGTAAAAGTCAAGGTCCTGTCTACTGCAGTAACAGAACATTCCTCAGATTTACTGGAGTTGTGATCTAGCTGACTTGAAAATAAAGTGGACGATATCGAAAACAGAACAAGACATAACAATTTACTTTCAGTTGAGCTGCCTGAAAGGTTGCAAGTTGAGAGCCCTGTAGTTTTTATTACTAGTGTCACAAAGGAGCTTATGGGTAATAATATGCCTTTATTCATAGAAAATGCACATTGGAGTACTCAGTGGAGCCATCTGGCAAGTGTCCTAGACAGTTTATGATAAGATGCCTACAGTACAATGATAGAGAAAGGATTCTTCATAAGAGCAGGGAAGCTGGTGGCTATATTATGAGGGCCACAGAATTAGAGTTGCACGAGGCTATTTCACTGCACTTTACACAAACACAACAACTTTTGTCCTTGTGTCAAGGAAATGTTGGGAAAAAGAAGTACAAGTAAAGCTGAAGTTCATTGCCTACTTATGGATGCAGGTTCATGGGCAATTATATATTTTCATCATCCAGCTGAGGCAGAATCAGCACTAGACAGTTTATGCTTGGATCAAAACCCAATCATGGACAGTGCACTGCACCAATAACACTCTTACAGAGATGTGCCAATGTCAAAGAATAAAAAAAAAAAAAAGACAGAACCCCCCTCATTTCTCCCATCAAATCTCCTCCACTGCCCATGACTTGTTTCGTCATTTTAAAGTACAACTTGTCAGGCTGAAATATGCATATCCACAGCTAGTGGGGTTTGGCTTTATTGGCCTGAAATTGTCCATTAAAACAACGAAACAAGTCATGGGCATTCGGAATCACCAATTAGCTGAAACACCTGATGTTCCTAAGGGTCATTTGCATATATCCCATGTGCCTCTGATACAAGAGGTTTGGGAGGTCACTCAGTGGAGGTTCTAGCTTTGCTGGAGTTTTCATTTTGTTTTTACCGATTGGTTTTTCAGTGACCTTCTCACTTATTGTTTTAGTTTGTTGTTTGGGATAATTTTGCAGTGACTCTAATGATAATGGACATCAGCTGGGTATAACAGCCCTGTGTATCTTATGCTTAGTTAAACACTCTGCTTGTGCTGTGCTGACAAGGTCATAACAAAGCCAAAATATGCATATCCATAGCTAGTGGGGTTTGGTTTTATTGGCTTGAAATTGTCTATTAAAATTATGAAACAAGTCATGGGCATTCAGAATCGCCAATTAGCTGGAACACCTGATGTTCGTAAGGGTCATTTGCATATATCCCATGTGCCTCTGATACAAGTGGTTTGGGAGGTCACTCAGTGGAGGTTCTAGCTTTGCTGGAGTTTTCATGTTGTTTTTATTGATTGTTTTTTCAGTGACATTCTCACTTATTGTTTTAGAGTTAGAGGTTAGGTACGTTTTGCTGTGATAGAAGGTCCCTAGTTTTCTATGTACTTTAGCGATAGTTAATGATAGATGTTTGCTAAATTTTAATTGCTGGTCGATAGTAAGTCCTAGTAATTTGACCTCTGGGACTGGGGAGATGAAGGTTTTGTTGGCTGAGACTATGGAGAAGGTAAGGTCATTAGACTTTGTTGGGAGGAATAGCATAAGTTGTGTTTTCCTTGAGTTTAGTATTAATTGTGCATTATGCAGACAATTTTCTATCTCTGTGAAGGCTTCCTGTACTTTTTGTTGGAGGAGTTGTAGACTGGATACTGAGCAGATCAGGGTTGTGTCATCAGCATATTGGGCTATTTCTGCTTTTGTGGTTGCTAGGTGGATTTGGTTTGTAAAGATGTTAAAGAGGAGGGGACCAAGAACTGAGCCTTGGGGTACTCCAAGTGTGACAGGGAGAGGGGGGAATAGTGAGTTGAGCCATCTGACAGACTGGAGCCAGTTATTTAGGTAGCTACTGAACCAGAGTAGGGAGGGGCTGTTGATGTTGAGGTCTGAGAGGCTGGTTAAGAGTTTATCATGGGAGACAGTATCAAATGCTTTCAATAAGTCTAGGAAGGTAGCAGAGACTAGACTGCATTGGTTCCTGTAAGAGGTAATGGTGTTAGTGAAGTTAATTAGGGCAGTGGTGGTGCTATGAGATGGATGGAAACCATGCTGGGTATTGGATAGTAGGTTGTTAGAGATAAGGTAGGTAAGGAGTTGGTGATGAATGCACCTTTACAGGATCTTTGACAGGGGTGAGAGGATTGCGATATGTTGGTAGTTAGAGAGGTTGGAGGAGGAGCCGTCTTTGTGAAGGGGAATGATGAGTGAGATTTTCCATAGGGATGGAACGGTGTTTTCAGTGATAGCTCTATTTATTAACAATGAGCTAGGGTAAGCTATGGCCTTGGATGCTAGCTGTAGGTATTCGGCAGGAAGGTTGTCTGTGGTGAGGCTGGTTGGTTTGAGTTTAGTTAACAGTTTTTGGACTATTGATACTGGCACTGGTTTTAGTGAGAAAGGGGTGGTATTTGTTTGGGCTTTAGGGGATTGTGGGGGGAGGTGCTGGGTTTTGTCCCATTAATGAGTCTAAGTATAGAGGAGGTAAAATAATTATTGAAACTGGTGGCTATGTCTAAGTTTGTACCCTCTATATTTGGTGGGGGTGTAGTAGTTTTTTCTGGCTGGAGGATTTTGTTCACTGCTGCCCAGAATTTTTGAGGGTTGTTGTTTCTTTTGTAGGGAGATATAGTGGTTCTATTTGTCTAACTTAATTTGTTTTTTTTTTTTTTGCTTTGTTCCTGAGTTGTCTAGTTGTAGGTGTTTTGTATTGGCGCCAGGTTCTCCAAGCTTTATCCCTGTCTTTAAGTAAGGCCCTAGTGTATTTTGTAGCCGGGGGCAGGGTTGCTATGAATTGTAATTGTCCTGATTGGGGCTAAATGGTTGAGGATCTTTAGAAATGTGGTGTTGAAGTATTCAACAGCTTTGTCAAGAGGGAGTGTTTTGATAGGTGACCAATTGCAGAATTTCAATGCTTCCAAAAAATGTTCTGTGGGGACGTTTTTTTGGGAGCGGGTTTGTAGCAGGGTGGGAGGGTTGTTAGGTTTGAGTTTATGTCTAAGGATAAATGTGAGATTGTAGTCACTTAGAGAGCTGGGTGATGTTCCATTCTGTTGGATGGTGTTGGGCTGGTTAGTGAGGATCCAGTCTAATGTGGATTCCCTCTTTGTGTATTTATTGATTCGTGTGGGTGATTGAATGAGTTGGGTGAAGTTATATAGGTTGATATGGGTGGTGGGTATGGTAGAGTTGATTGAGGTCCAGTCGATATTAATATCACCTAGTAATAGTTTTTCTTGAGGAAGGGTGTGGGAAGACCAGTGTAGTATTGACTCTAGTGTGGGCAGGTTGTCACCTGGGGGTATGTAGACCCCAAGTAGGTTTAATTTGTTTGTGCTGGTTTAGGAAAAGTTTGGCAAATAAAGTTTCTGCATTTTTGAGGTTTGGGCATTCTTTTTGTAGGGTCTGGAGTTTTAGGTTGGCTTTGTAGAGGAGGGCAATACCGCCACCTCTTTTGTGTGTTCTGTATGCCCTCAGGATGTTATATCCAAGTAGGGTTATGGAGTTATCCTTGATATGAGGCTTCAGCCACATTTCTGTAATAAGCATAATGTCAGGGTTATTAAGTGAGACAGGGGGGTGCAGTTCTCTTTTGTTCATGATGCTGAGAGGTATCAGTGTCTAGGCAGTTGAGGGCTGTTGCTGCTTATATGTTTCAATAAGTGTCAGTTTATTTTGAAAAAAAAATAAAACAACCTGAGGTGTAAAGGAATGATTTGATTTCAATGTTTGCTCATCTCTGTGAAAGATGAGATATGGATGACTTACCATGACAGCGTGCAGCATAGATACTCATCTTGCAGAAGTTACAGCAGTGAGCAACAATGTTTCCCAAATAAGAACTCCAAATAGCCTCATATGGAAACAATGTAAGTTTATCTGTTATAAAAATGTGATAAAGAAATGGCATTGGGAATCTATTGGCTAAGGAAGAAGTGAACAAAAATCCAAAAAGCACCAAACAAGGTAACAGTCATCTCAGTTCAATATAAAATAAAAAAGATTTATTAAAAGCAAACCTCTTCTTCAGTTCTTGAATACAAATAGTCAGTCACTTAAAATGTATACAAGAACCATATTATTATATTCCACCAATCGGAACACAGCATATAGTAAACCATTCTTAATTTAATAATATAACATATAAAATCAAATATCTAAAGACTTAACCTGTATATTTATTTGCATGAAAACAATGTATCCATTTATATTTAACACATTCTCTTTTTAAAGATATATCAGCCCTCCTAATATCAAAGGGTGGTAATCACTCTAAATGTGAATTTATGATCCATCCCACTGTAAATAACATGCTTAACTACAGCATTTGTATTAATCTGTTTACATATATCTGAAACATTTTCAGAGATATGTTCTTTATCATCCTATTCATTTTTCTCACATAAAATGATTAATTTTTTTCACCTGTTTAAATAAACCAAATTAAGAGCTTTACAAGTAGCAAAACAATTAAATGAGAACATTTTGTTTGTAGATGTATACATGTATTATTCTTATCAATACAACTATGCAACTGATAATTAAAATATGGTACAGTAGATTTTGTTAGACTATTAGATGAATATAAAGCTTACTATAACAACTTGTAACACAGATACGGATCTTGCAGAAGTCACAGCAATGACAAACAGTGTTTTCCAAATAAGAACTGCAAACAGCCTCATATGGAAACAGTATAAGTTTTCTGGTACAAAATAAGATCTGAAGAAGAAGCCACTAATCTTCTAGGTGGCCAAACACGCAAATGTCCTTTCAAAAACTGTTTCAGTTGAGGTATGAGAGAAAGGTGAGATCCAAGGGCAGACAAACAGTGATGTCCTAAAGGTGAATCTTGATAGAACAGTAAGAAAGGCCATAGGATAATCAGGTCTATATCACATAGTCGAAGTTTCATAACACCGAACACCTAATGGTCGAACCATTATGTTTGAAGTTACACAACTTCGACTACGGAAAAAAACAAAACAGCGGACAACAAAATAAATTGTTGTAAGCAGGGGGCCAGCTCCCCTGCACCCTCACACCCCCCGCTACTTAAATATACCAACTCTGAGATTGCACCAAATGAACAAAATGGAAACCTCTGCTTATGGAGATTTCCATTCAAACACTCGAACTTTTACAAATTCGAATTTATGGTCTTGACCATATGTGGTTCAAATTTGTAAAAGTTCGACTACATGATAGGAACCCAGGATAATCACTTACACAAATACTGTAGAACCAAAAAGTCTGAGCTTTGAATGGGTAATGGATCCTCTCATAGCACCAACTATGAAATCATTTCAACTTATCCATATATATGATTATTTTATTAGCAGGGTTCTTTGCCTCCTTTAATCCCTGTTGCATGTCCTCAGAAAAAGATGCCCAAGAAGTACTAAGATTCTATAGTATAGGCAGTCAGTTGAAGAAGTTGAAGGTTGAGGTGTAATGAGCAACACCTGTTTTGTGTGAGTATGTTCATTCTGTGAGAAAGCTTGTGGTAATTGCTCTTGGCTATTTTCCAAAGTAAGTAGAATCACTGATGCTTAGGCCCAAAGGGGGTCACCACAATTATCCTTGAAAAGTCCTTATGCACCTTTAGACAAACCCTAGTTCTCAGAAGAAAGGATGGAGTGGCAATGGCATACAGGATTATTCTTGCCCATGGGAATAAATGACATCTGTCTTCCATGCCTGTATGTAAGGAGTCCAAGGGCAGACTTTCTTTAACTGCCTGCTGTGGATAGAGGCAAACAAATCTAGTTAAGGAGTCTCCCTGGTGGAATTTCTGTTTGTGAGAGTCAATCCTGGTCCTGCTCAGCTTTTTTGCAATATGTTTTGCTTGAGAAAAATGTAGGTAGCCTTGAAGGGGCAGACTGAACTGAGTCTTCAATTCCCAGACTACCATAAATATTCTGCAAAGGGGCTAGAAACTGATTCTCCTTGTTTGTTTATTCACTACACCATTGTAGTGTTAACTGTGATTACTAGCAGAGGGCATGGAGTTCAAAGATGGTTAAAAATTTAAGAGCATTTGTTAGGGCCATCATTTGTTTGACATTTAATATACTTCAATTTGTCTTGCTTGTTCCTGAGGTCCGAGAATTTCAGCTCCTTGAGCACAGCTTCCACAGAGGCTGGAAGGGAAAAAGGGAGACCAGATTTTAGAGACAACTAATTCACCCACCAGAGTAGCTTCTTTTTTCACAAACCCCAACACTGGAATTTGAAATGAAAGAGGGTGCTGCTGTTGGCTTCAAACCGATTTGATGAACCATTGAATATTCCTCATGCCAATCCTGGCCAAAAGATCTGCAATAGTAGAAGTTGTGGGGTCTATATTAACATGTCAAAAATATGTGTTTTCCAAACATGTCTTAATCGACATGGAAACTTACACCCTTTAAAATCCTGAACGGCTGCTTCAGCAAATTTTTTTCATGGGGAAAAAAAAATCCCTTGGCTATCATTGGGGATTTGCCCTTTTCCCCACTGCAGTGCGATCTTGGAGTTGGTATATTTAGTTAGGGCAGTGTGGGAGGTACAGGCACCCACATTGGGTGGTGTGGGGGACAAAGCCTCCCACTATGTAGGCTATGAAAGTTTGTTATTTTCTGTATGGCTGACCAATTTTTTTTCCCCTGGGAAAAAAGTTGCTGAAGCAGCAGTTCGGGATTTTAACAGGTTGATATTTCCATGTCAATTAAGACATGCTTGGTGAACACATCTTTCGACATGTTAATATAGACCTGAAGCTGTGAAACTTAAGAATTCTGAGATATTCCATGTCAGATGCCAATGTCTAGTTAGAAAACATCAGAAATTGCTTCTTATAAGATGTGACTTTGTTTTAAGGAATAAAAGCCATCATTAGGGATGTGCCTGGTAGACGTCCCAGATACAATATTTGGTAAAATGGGATGAGAGAAAATTTTTATATATTCACCTGAAAACCCACACTGGGAAAAAAAGGTTTGCAATCGTCGGACTCTACACATATCTTCTGACCTCACAAGACCTAAACATAGTGAAGGTTTTGAAACATGAGGAGAATAAATCTAAGACGACTTCTCTGCTTAATCTATCAGAAGCATATCGGTGTCAAGTAGGAATGGAAATCAAACCAGAAATAGATAAATATCAGGCAACTAAATATGCCAAAAAACAAAAGAAAGACTATAAGGTGAAGGACCAAATGAGAAAGGAAGAAATGTGGAAAATGCATAAATATAGTTGCAAATATAGAAAACTTCAGGAAAAATCGCATGTTGATCAGGAACGGATGCAGGAATGGTTACGGAGAGGTGAATTCAAACCAAGAGATGAAAGGTTAATATTGGTGGCCCAAGATAGTGGGCTACGTACTCACTGGTATACAAAGTCTATTGCACATGTGGGAGAAACAGAAAAATGCAGGTTTTGTAAAACCTCGTTGCTGGTTGCAGCATACTAATGGCAGAAGGACTGTATACTGAAAGGCATAATAATGTGGCAAGACTGTTGCACTGGGGATTGCGCAAACATTATGGTATTGAAGTGGCTGAAAAACAATGGAAACATCAGCCACAAAGCATCACAGAAAATGATGAAGTTTACATCACATGGAATCACCCATTACCAATAGTTCAAAAGATAGGTGCTTGAAAACTGAATATAGTGGTCCATGAAAAGAAGACAAAAATAACACTGATCATTGAAATCGCTACACCCAGTGACTACAGCATCTTGCATGCAGAGAGATACAAAATCATAAAATATCAGGATCTGCAAGCAGAAACAAGAGCAGTGTGGAGGAAAGATATGCAGCAGTTCCAATAGTAGTAGGAGCAACAGGCCTTATAAAAAAGAATCTACAATCCTACTTAGATATGTTACTAGTACATGTAACCCCATATGAATTGCAGGAGTTATTACTGGACATATTGCGGGTGCTGAGAAGAGTACTTTTGGCTAACATCAAAGATTGAAACAATACTAATTTCATGCACTTTAATTGTACTTTGACTTAGGAATAGGGTCCATTCCTGTCATGGTATTAGAAACCCAAAAAACTTGGAAAAAAGATTTTTACCCCAGGCAGAGATTCTTGAGAACTTGTGAAAGAATTTTCAAAAATAAAGCAATCATCTAAATATGAAGAAAACGTGAATGCTCTTCAAATTGTTGTGGGATATGACAAACCAAATGGCAAAACAGAAAACTGAAAATGTGAGGCAGAGGTTTAGAAAGGAAAGTCTAGGACAGGTCTTCAAGTTCCTTCTTTCTTTCTTTGGCACTTGAGAGATCATTGAATAGCCCCCAATACAGCATCTGATCTAGAATAGGAAAGGCCAGGGAGGCTTGGCTGGATGAAAAGGAATCCATTAAAAACAAGTAGGGAATCTCACAGCTAGATTATTCACAGAACCCAAGTATCAGAAGTTATCTGGTACCACAGAGAAAAGTGAAGACCTGGACTTGGGAAGGTTTTATAGAGTTGCCAGGTTGGGGAAGGGAAAGCACATGAAGAAGCATACAGTCAGACTTTTCTCTTAGATTGTCCTTGGTTTTGGATGGATCTTCCTTTCTTCTTTGAACCTCCCTGCCATTGCATTTTGAACATTTGTTTGCCTGTTATGTTTTGGCAAGGAGGGTTAAAAAATCAGGGTAACCCCCTGAAATCACATATAACCCATTTTCATCTAACTTTTTAAGGTCCTCAGCCGAGGTAGGACCAAATAACAACTCTTTGCCCTGAAGAGCATTTAAGATCTCAGTGTTGACATCCTCTGGTAAATTCTGAGACAGTAGACAGGCAGATCTTCTCATCACTGATCCACTGACAGACACTCTTGAAACAGCATCATCAGTGGTAATGATCACATTTAAAAAAAAATGTTAGGTTATCTAAGACACAGAAGATTATTAATGAATTCAGTTACTTCTTAGTCTCGAAGAGGGTGGGTCAGCAATCTGCTTTCTCAAATTGTCAAGGGAAACCAGCAGAATGTTAAATATGTGAGTCTGACAATTCACTATTTAGAAGGATAATGTGAAGAAGTTTGAAGGTTCTTTCCAACCAGACCAAGGCTTTTCCCAGCTTATCTGAAGGAACAAAGCTAGCTGCCATATGAAGTTTGGCAGAAGCTGGTTTTGACTGAGAAATTACTGCAGGATCTGACCTGTGACATAAGAACTTGAGAATAAGAATTTCTGGGAGTGGGGCATGTTATATAATGTATCAGACTTTCTACGAGCAGGTGGCTGACTGCCAGGCAAATTGCTGGCTGCAATGAAAGTATCTTCTAAGTCTAGTAACACAGGAGGAGCAGTAACACATTGAGAAAAATCTACCTATAACAAATTCTACTGGAATTTTGGTATTTTATTTGTTCCCACTTAATACATTCATACAGATATGTCAAGCATGGACATTCATGCCCTTCTAGCCTGCCAATATATCAAGACAGGTGTTCCCATAATAAGTGCTCAGGCTGTTCTTAGAAATGTCTAAACTAGTGCTTGCTTTAATGTAATTTGGTAGTCTATTCCATGCAGCAGCTGCTCTGTCAGAGAACTAGTTAGTACACTTCTCATTCCTATAGAATCTTTACATAGGTTGTCTGATGATTCCCTACTAATTTTTGATAACCCCAAATATTCTCAGAGGTAGTTGTCTCTAAATGCTCTACATATTTGAATATGGTCTCCTCTTAAATATCTATATGAGATACTGTGCAAGTTCAGATATTTCAGTCTTTCATAATAACTTAAATTTTCACATCCACGAGTTTTTATGGTACATATCCATTGTACTCTTTCCAGTTTACTCATGGTTGTTTTCTTATAAGGTTTACATACTTTTATTCCATACTCAAGTTTGGGTCTAATATAATAGGCTCAGTGATAACCTCTGGCATGTCAATAGTAGTTACCATATAGATGTCTATTCAGACCAAGTAATGTCCATTCTATAATTCAAAAAGGAATCACAAAGACTTCAAGTAAAAACCTTTTATTCAAAGACGAAAAACAGGTAAGCGCTTTCACCAAAGTGGCTTCTTCAGACCTCAGTGATATAATTTGAGTGAATGTACTTCACTATTTATAGGTGAATAACCTGTTCAATCATGACATTACAATTGGTAAATAGGCAAATAAGATTAATTAGCTAGTAGATAGATCCACATACTTCTCAACCTTATGTACCACACGTATCCCGTCAGGAAGGCATAAGAAATAAATATGCCAACAAAAATACATTGTTTAAATACAAGAAAAAACAAATAAAAATACAATTAAATATATACATCATATATATCAGGGAAACTTAATCAATAAATGACATATATAAAATATATTATTAAAAATATATTATTAAAAATAAATACATATATATATATATAATATAATATATTAATTACTTAAACATTTACTTAAAAATATATATATATAGAATTTACTTAAAAACAAGCCTCCTGTTTTTGAGAGCTGGTTTAATAGGGATTTTCTCATTTAAACCAGGGTATAAATGGGCTTGAAATCTAATGATCCAATTTGTTTCATTCCACTCTGTAAAATTCCTAACGTCTCCACCTCTTAAACTGGGTATATTAATATAAATAACCATAAATTTAAAAGAATGGCCGGGATTCACTAATCCTCCTTGTAAGACTAAATAAGTCTTACACAGAAACTGCAGCCTAAGAGGAAGATGTCAGCGCACCATGCATATTCATGAGGGCGCACTGACTCAGCTCTAAGGCTAACACGGAGCGTGCACGAGTGCAGGGGGCGTGTCGGACTGGCAAGCAGTCCAAAAATCCACGCCCCTGCAAGTCCCTCAATCTGCAAATGTCAACTAAAATGAGCGAGTCCGCTCAAATGTGTACATACCCAACACTACACTCCCCCACATTCTAAACCCCTGTACAATTCTAAAATGTAAAACTTTCCTTTTTTTTTATTATTCCCAATATAGCTGCCCGTATTTGCGTGTGTTTGCGCAGGATTGCCCATTGCTTAGCTACAGTTAGCAGTTTAGAGATCGAAGAGGATAATAAGAAACTTATATGCAAATTAAGACAAATAGCAATAGCGTAGTGATAGAGCCTTCGCACAAAGAGGAGGCATTCCCGGTTCGAGTCCCACCACTCCCCTTTCTATTTTCTGTAGTAAATCTGTATAGAAAAATAATTCCTGACATTAATCTTTTAAATAGTAGTAGAAAGCATTGAAATGGCCTATGTAGTAGTGAATGATATTTTATATATTTATATATATATATATATATATATATATATATATATATATATATATGTATAAGAAGGCAAAATGGTTATGCATACTGATGAATGCATAAGTAACGTATCTTAAGCAATGTGAACCACTGCTAAGCAAAGTTTACCAGTATTAAGCACATTTAAGTATAATTGCTCATCGCTTAGCACTGCTTTAACTAGCACAATGGCTTTGTGCAGAGCTGCGCATCACGCCAACTAGCGCAAACAAAACATGTTTGCATGTAGCTGCACACCAAGCTAACTAGCGCAACATTGGGCAATGTCGGGCAACGTCAAGCAACATCGAGCAACGTTGGGCAAAGTTGAGCAAAGTCAGCTAAACACAGCCACACCTCCTAGCCAGTCTGGCCAGTAGTAAAATAAAATGCAATGACAGACCTCGAACCCGAGACATTGTGCACCATAATCACAGTACTAAACCACTAAGCCATGACAGCTTTTCATATGCATGCAATTTCAACACACACATACATATTAATGAAAGTTTACCCAGTGCTAAGCAGGTGTGCTTTCAGCTGAGATTTTCAAAACCGGTCAATCACAAATAAGTGCGGGAAATGAGGCATATTTAAACCCCATAGGCGGGAATACTTGCCATAACTGGTTGTAGCTTCCATCTGCATGCAGCATGACTGGTGTTGGAGAGGGCTCTCTCTTTCGAGTGCAACTGTGGGGCATTGAGGAGTCAAAAGTGATGGTTTGGCTCCTCGTCCATAATCATGATGACAGACTTCTGCAGGGCCAGTTCCAGGGCACTGAATACAAAGCAGAAGCCTGGAACCATCTAGCACATGATCTCACCAGTGCCACAGGTGTCCCTCGGACTGGTGAGCAGGTCAGACACCACTACTCAGACTTGAAGAGATGGAAGCAGGACCAACTGAACCAGTGGATACAGGAGGCCAGTGGGATGGAAAATGGCCCACTACTGAGTAGTTAGCCATGGAATGAAGTATGTAAGAATTTCTATTGTGGTCTATATTATGGATAGGTATATGTCTCAATATCACTTCATTTACCTCACAGCTGCAGGTTTCCGTGCTGCGAATCAGCAAGCCTATGCAGATAGGCTGCTAAGGCTGTGCCACCAGGCAGGTTAGTAATTATTCTGCATGTATTGTTATATAAAATAAGTGAGAGAGCATAAAAAAGAGAGTTGTAACCCATTAATAAAGGTATAATACATCTTGAATAAGTCTTCTGCATGCACTGTAATATCAAATAAATGAGAGAGCCTCTATAAAAGTGTGTAATGTAATTAATAAAGGTATAATTCCTGGGGTGTGTCCGTGTCACTTTCTTCGATATGTTGTTGTACTCTTGCATTATAGAAATATTACTGTTGTATTAAGCACTGTCAACCCACACTTGGGTAGGCCCATATAAAGTGGAAGAAGGGAGTGCCAGTAGCTGTTAAGCATATATACAGTCCTCAACAGTTGGTTAATGGCCGGCATGTATAGGTTAATCTGGTGTGTTATTGTGTTCCTCAGGAATGTCAGTGTGCTGCTAGAAATGTAGGGGGCTGTTACAATATAATTGATAATGTCACCTGAACACATCCAGATATGTAGATATATAAATATAAATAAAATATATAAATACGTAGCAGTAACATCTGCATCCTGGACAGTCTGTATGTCAGATACAGGTCAGGTATATAAAGAACTAGCAAAACTCATTTCACAATTTAACAGACATTGCCAAGAGTAATAATACATGTAGGGGATATATACCTGCAGTCAATAGGAATGTAGTGTAAACTATAAGTACATATAAGTTGTTAATGGAGGCATCTTTTTACACCCTACTGTATGTGCATAAACAATTCAATTCTACATGTCGATAGGTATGTCTAATCTCAAAACATTTGTTGGGACATATGTCCTATTGGTTCAAAAATATCTGCATTTACTTTGGTGCATGTGCCCTGTTTAAATACCACAATCTTGGTGGCCTGTTGCCACCAATCACTCCTGCATGCTGTTAGAATGTCCACTGTTGTTCTATATATGCATGTGTTATGCTTCCTGTTCAACTGTTGGAACTCTGGTGTGTTGGGTTAATGGGAATACTACTGCATGCTGTTACAACTAATTTGGAATGATGTTGGCTGTTAACAACCCATATTGTCAATAAATCCTCCTAAACCTAGAACGTATGGGAAGACTGGTCCCAGCGGACCCACCTGTCCCACCTCAGCTGGCGATGGCACCTGGCACAAGCAGGTCCGGTTCCCAGCCCAGGACTTCCTCCTTCATTGGTCCTGTGCCACCTTCGGGTGGAAGCACTGCAGGGGATGGGGCTCACCCCTCCCATGCAAGCATGGCCGGAGGAGGGCCACCTATCACCCTCCAAACGGTCCTGGCTGTGGTGCATAGGGAGATCGAGCGTTCAGTCGCTGATCCTCTACGCCAGCTTGAGGCACGTGTGGCATGACTCACAGGTGAGCCTGCCCCTCCTACGCATTCCCCAGCACAGCCTCCCTCTGGGCTGTAAAGGTGCAGTGGTGACTGCCCGTGGGTGGGGATCTCAGTTCCACTGTTGCCATCTGTGGGCTCATGGGCTTGCGATTTCCAAACATCCTTCCCCATCAATGGTGTTTACCCACCACATGTGTCATATTCTGCCTTCTTGCTTGTCTTTTCTGTTTACCTCCCCAACCTACCTCCCCATATATACCCACTTCCCCTACCACACATTCCACTCTCACCTGAAGGAAAAAAAAAAAAAAAAGGGCAATTTGCTCCCAAAAAAAATTACGTCTCATACATAGCTGCCCATTTTGCACACATGTCCGCTGGATACATAAACTGATATTTAATTGACAGTACAACATACTTTGTTGTCCTCACCCCTCTCTCAGGGGTGGAAGGTTTCATATTTCCCTCCAAATTTCTAGCATATGCACAGCTGTTGCTGTTAAAGAAATGGGCAGCTATGGACCTTCCCTACACCCATCCTGCACATCCCGAGCTGTTTTCTCTACTGTCTTTCCCTCTTTGTGCCTCCTTTTCACCACTTTCCTATCTCCCCATTTTCATTTCTTTCAAAGAAATGAGTGTGGGGTTTAGCGGGAGTAAGCACTTTTAAGCAGTAGTCAGCGGGTTTACATGAGTCTGCTCTTGTGTGCGCTTAGCTAAGTATTGCTAAGCTTCACGCAAACCCGAGCAAACCCACTTACAACTGCTTAAAAGTGCCTTAGTCACCCTGCATGTGAAGGCCCTTGTTCTGCTCAGAAGCAAAATAAAACACCTCTGTCAATCTCGAACCCTGGACACACTAGACTGCATGAAGTACCACTAAGCTACAACAGATATACAGCAGGTTGTTGCTGAAATAGATATATCATGCATCAGAATGAGTGAATGTAAAGGAAAGATAGGAATGCCATAACACAAAACCTGTTTTGTAGAACTTTATCAGCAGTTGTTGTGGAGTTAAATTACATGACTGTGATAACAGAACCAGCCATTCTAGCAGTAAATAATGTTACAGCAGCACTTTACAACCCCCCACACAGTATCATAGCAGGACAATCCCCACCCAAATGTAGGAAATACCTGTATGTTCAGGGTCCACCAAGGATGTAGGTAGGCATACTCAGTACTGGAATTGTCTAGTTTTCTTGAGCATCCTGTGCTAATGTCAACAATAAAAGTGCAGAAACTGTGCAGAAGTGAGTACATTAATATTCACAGTATAGCAGTTCACAAACAGTACATGTGCCAAATGAATAAATCTCAATAATTACGTATGGCAGCTAATTGTATAAGTAGAAAAGAAACTACATACTCCCACATATCTTGTGTTAGCATTTGTAGGGGTGAGTACAATTCTACACTGACAACTGTGTACTGGAAGTGGCAAAATTCAGGTCTGAGTACAACATTCAAATCACTGGCTACACCCCTAGCTTCAGATATAAGAAGTATACCAACCTTCTGACTTACACAACGGTGTCCACAGCAGACAAGCATGGGCCCCACTTTGGAAAGCTGAAAGGGCTATGCCTACCTGACTTAGCATTTTATAGCATTGGGTTGCTATGACAGTGAGTACTGCAATCACCACACAGCAGGCTGCATGCAATTACCAAATGGTGGCCACCAATTCGTGCAGAGGCCATCACATGCACATGTGCAGATACCTATAAAAGCAGCCTGTACTTGCTGTCCACACATGTAATCATTCCATTGCTGGCATGGAGAGAGAGAGACACAGAGAGAGACAGAGACAGAGACAGACAGACAGACAGACAGACAGACACCGACATCCACATCAACAGCAACAGAAAAAAATATATAAACAAAAAAAAAATTATAATTAAACCAAAAAAAAAAAAAAAGTCACACAGAACTGAAATTTACAAACACATACAAAGGAAAGGTATGCAACAGATATGTATTTACTGGCATGTTGTAGATGTTTTTGAAGAGTACTCTACATACTTTGAATCATCCATATGTGGCAGCAGTACGTATCTATGCGCAGATGCCCGCATAACTACTGCCATGGACAAATCAGTGTGTAGCTCTGTGCAGTGGGATATAACTGTGACATATGTAGTTCAGCATTAAATGTCAGACATCTGATCCATGTTATCTGTGTTCTGTACAGTAGTGTACAATGGCTGTTTGGGGGAGTAGTGCATACAGCTATATAAACATGGATGTGACAGAGTAACAAATGCATGAAGGTCATATTAACGTGTAGCTTAGCATTGGCAACTGCTGTACCAGGCTAGTATGCTAATCTAGCATTTGCAGCTATATATACACCCTCTAATATTACTGTGTGCTCACATGTGACACCTGTTCATGTTGCAGCAAGGCCCAACAGGTCAGCCATGAGGTCCACGGATGTGCAACAGTGTGGACCTTGTGTGTGTATGGCACACACATACGGAGAGATCTTTCTTTGTCAGATATATTAGCATCTGTACATGTGCATAGAGCAAGGGAAATGCTGCAACTGTTTGTGAAGGGTGGACATATATATGTTGTTGAAGGCTGTTATGTGCATATTTCTATGTAGGTTGCAGTGTGTGGCAAACAAGACAGCATACAGTGCTGGTATATGACATGTGGTGGTTAAACGCTGTGGGTATGATTTGTCATGTTTGCAGTGTTGCAGCCAGTGAGGCCTGCTAAAGCTACATGGGCTGAGAACACCATCAATGCATTCTGCACAAGACAGTGCAATATTATTAAATAACTGTATACCTCACAACCTTTGCATAATTGATATTCCCACCATGAAAGGTGGACTGTAGATGTGCCCATATGCATATCTGTATGTACACCAATATATGTTTATATATATATTTATATATATAGAAGAGAGAGAGACATGGCCATAGTTACTGTGACAGATGCCTGGTGACACAGCCATGGACTCAAGCTCAGTGTTGAAACTGCATTGGCATCCCTTCTGGAAAAAACTCTGTACCCATGAACTACCACATAGGTGGTAGTGTACCTAACACCAAAAGTGTGATAAGAGACCATGGGACACAGGTGGACAGTAGTCTCCCCTGTGATAATCACAGTGCCACACTAGTCATGTAATCTGTCTACGTGGCACACCTCATCACATAAGGTGTGTCATCCAGGGAAATATAGGTCAGTGTTCCCCTCTACTCATTGCTCATAAAACCCATTATAGAGTACAATGCCCCATTTGGTATGTACCTCACAAGACATCTACAGCAACTGGAAAGGCCACAGACATACCACACAAAGAGTAATACCAGCCTCAAACAGATGCCCTATGCAGACCGTCCCACAAAACCACAGCTAGACTGTGTCACATACCACCTACCCAGAGGTGACCTCTGCCTAACATACAAAGCTATGTCAAACCCAGAGCTGTTGGACATGCCCCACGTAAACAGATCACAATCCCTATGAGCTACATGCTCTAGGGACCTAACCTTGTCACCTCAATAAACAAAACATGCTAGAGGGATAGATTCCTATCTCAGAGACATCCCATACTCTGGAACAAACTACCTATCAATAGCAAACAAAGCTCATTAGCAGTCATCATGAATAATCATGATGATTGGATGGGAGATAGGAAATACACCCCGGGAATAACCTCTGTGGCTCTGCTTGACAGGGGCATGTGAAATTAAATTACATGTGTGTCAAAGGCCAGGGTAACGTATGGCTAGGCTTCTATAGGCCCTAGGGCCAATAGCCCATTACCTACCTATGAACCGATACACACCCACATGTACTTGTTGCAATAATTGCTATGTGAGGTTGACTGAGTGTGATGGTGAATTTGTTTGGTGAATGTGTCAAAGTTCTGTATATGTGTGATAGCTTAGTGGGAAACTGTTTCTGTCATGGTATTTTGTGTCCTAGCTCTGATCCCAGCAAAAGATGTGTATGCTATTGCTAGGCAGAAAAAGCTGTATGGCATACGGTCTGACATAGTCCCTTGGTGTCGACTGGGGTGTGTCATTGTAGGCTAAAGCAGTACATGCATGCTTATTGATTGGTACTGCTGGTGAATCCAAATCCTGTATGAACTGTAGTACTACCTGAAGCTGTAGGCCTAAACAGCACAGTATGGTGTATGTCCACATTGCTTGTAACCATTGTTTTGTGTGTTCCCTGTAGTCCTCACAGATCACATACCTCAGGCATAAGGTTTTGTAAGTACTGACACACAGTACTGTATGGTACACAGGTAAAGCTCATCTGGGTTGCCATACCTTTGTGTCTTGTATGCATGTCTGATGTGTGTGTGGGTATGCCTGTAACATGCTCTCGGTCATATGTGTGTCACAGGATATAAGTGCATATCTAGCAACATGTATAGTCTAGTACAGCAGTATGAAACCTATATTAACGAACGTGCACATATGTTAGGCAGGGGTTTGCCATCAACAACTAGTGTGGTATACCGGTAATACTGTAACTGGACTTTACAATCATTGCAATGGATGACATATTTCTTTATGCATTAGCTTGATATATACCTCCTGTGTCTAGGTGGTGCATTGTGTTGCATACAGTGTGCCATGTACTGTTGTATAGTCTTAAATACTGGTTTCTCTTTGTTGCTGTGCAGAACATGGTTTGATATATAGAGCGTGCCTGGCACTGTCAGGCAGTTGTAGGTTGAGCACTGATATGTGGTATTGAAAGTGTGTATCCTCTGACAGCCAATAGGTTGCTATATATGTCAGTTCAGTGATATCTGTACTTTAGAATGTTATGTGTGCCACATGACTTATTATTTCATTGTCTTCCAGGGTCATGGCTTACCATCGCAACCCTACCTATAGCCAAGCAGAGGATGAAGTGATAACAACCAGCCTGGTTCAGCACTGCACCCTGCTGCTCTCAAGAGCCAGCCAGGACCAGCATGAGTGGACTGCACTGTGGCAAGATGTTGTCCGTAGGGTAAATGACATAGGCATGCATAATCAGATCTATGAGCAGGTACGCCATCACTGCAATGATTTACTTAGACATGTCTGGCAGTGTGCGTCTGATGTCCGTAGACAGCAGCTTGCCACAGGTGGTGGGGTAGCCATCCACCCCCCCCTCACCAGAGTGGAGGAGCTGCTCCTGAGCCTGGTGGCTCCTGGTCAACAACAGCAAACATGTATCATCATGGAGGCTGGAGCCACCCAGCAAGTTCACACGGAGCGTGCAGGTAACATGGCATAGCTGTAGATTACTGTTACCTCTATTAGTAGATCATGCATATGTGAGATGTGTACTGTGTAGTTAGAAGATGTGGAGCCTGGTGTTGTGCAATACTGATAATTTGTAACATAATCTGTAGGCCTGTGACTGTCAACCGTTGTATTACTGTAAGATTGCAAACCCACAGTAGCAATGCCACAGTTGTTGCCACTGACAAACTGTTTCATATCCTTGTAGGTCCCACTGGTGTGACAGCAAGGCAGCAGACCCATGCTGGCGAGTGTGTTCTACGTTTAATATTGCAAATTAAATGTGCATGTCATAGGTGAGGTGTAGGCCATGTACAAGTAACACACCTATGCATAATGCATGCTGTGCATGTTTGCTGTGAGACTATGCACATCTCAGTAACGTGAGTAGCTGCCTGAAACACATGCAATACACAGAGCATCCCACACAGTTGTGGCAACACTGTAGTGGACATTGGATAGGCAGAGTCGATACACATGCACACAACATGCACAACTTTGTCATACGCAGTACACATTAATATGCGACACATGGCATATTCAGACACCCGCTGTAAGGTCAACTCCAGTATTCCAAATGTCATCCACACAGCACACATAATATACCTGAGGGGTAGAGGCCTATCATGGGGCTGTGCGACACTCTTCAACACATAACACATTCATGTTAGACAATGCTCCCTATTGGGAACCTTACAAATCCATGTAACAACTGGCTGGGAAATGGTGAATGTAGCCAGGGTACTGCAGTTCAGGTACAGCATGCTAGGTGCCAGTCTGGCACACATTAGTAGCCTTGAGTGACCACATGATGCTGCATGATGATGGCTCATGGTACTACACCCCATCCAGTTACAGTAACCACAGTACTACACATAGCATTCATTGCTATGCACCTCAGTGTTGTGTTTGTGAAAACATATGCACCTATACACAGTATGCATAGCAATCACCATTTATATAAAGTGACCATATATGTCTTGTAATGCTATTGAATTAATAGGTCACATGACACACACTGGGTATGTGTGATGTTTAATGTTGCAGTTGTGTTGTAGCATGCCATGGCATGGCTGGCACTGGCATGTCCACAATATGTCCTACACTCACCATAGTCACTGTACAATGTCTATGCTAAGCAATGGTATTCCATCAGTTATACATGCACCACTCATCCTGTGTGTATACATAGCATGCATGTGCTAAACCTGTGCCCACAATTATCTGCTAAAGACACAGACACTCTAATCAGAAATGGATATCTATGTGACACACAGATACACATCCAGCCATGGTATATATACCTGTGAGTGATGGTGCACAGGACATTGCAGAGCTTTTAATACTTGCACAGCAATGTTGTGTCCATGTACACATTGCGTTCCAGGGTGAGGGCAATCACTGAACAACAACACACATACATCAAAGCCATGTATACTGTTATTAGCGAGGGCTGTCTACACTCACACTGTATGCTGTTGAGCAACACACGTCCTGCATGCTGACACGTGTGATATGACTGTTTGGCTTGTGATACTGTACCCCCCATCAACCTCTATTGAGTATTTTCTGGATTGCTGGTGGTGTGTGTGTGTGTGTGTGTGTGTGTGTGTGTGTGTGTGTGTGTGTGTGTGTGTGTCTGCTTTAGTGAGGAGTGTATTTGTGTGCATGTGTGCATGTGTGCAGGTGTTCATGTGTTAATGTGTGCATGTGTTCATGTGTGCATGTGTGCATGTGTTCATGTGTGCATGTGTGCATGTGTTCCAACAGCATGTACAGGTCGTAAAGTGTGTTTCCTGTCTTTCTCTCACAGGTGCTGAGGTTGGGCTGGTTCACTGCAGCAGGGAACCTGATGTCACTGAGCCAAATAGTGATAATGAGGATAGGTGTGTTGAGGCACAGGCATGTTTGCCAGGGTCTGTCGTTGGGCCACCAATCGACAGTACACAAGTGTCCACCCCATCAATGCACACAGTCATACTGCCAATACATCCATCACCAATGCCCTTAGCTGAGGGACAGTGTACAGTCGCCATTGGCCAGGACAGTGTCGTATCTATGGCATATGCATTCCGACACAGCAGCCATACCCAGATGTCTGGAACGGTACCACATAGGCAGATGTCCAGGGGTTCTCGTCGGAGCACTGCTGCTCATCATGCCCCTGGCAGATGTGCCACAGGTCTTACAACCACACGCATGTTCCAGGCTGTCATGGAGGCACAGGCACGTATGGAACGGTACACCAGACAGGGACTAAGGGCACAGAGGGCACATAACAACGCTGTAATTGACAGTATCCGTGACCTAGCAGGTGCCATCCATAATTACACTGAGGTCACTAATAGATGTTGGAGTGAGACATTAGATGTCCTCCGCAATGTCATGTCCATTTGTCAGGACAGTGCGAGATGGTTGAGACATCGATGTGGATGTATGCCAGCAACATCAGCAACTGGCAGTTGCCTCGGACGTTCCTCAAGTCACAGCCACTCCCGTAGTGCCAGTACCAGCCCCAGCAATGTTGGGGGTGGGCTGTCCATAGACCTTCTTAGAAGACCATGTGCACATGGCTCTGGACAGTCCCAGCAGGGACCTGGGTCCAGTGTACATATGTCCACCTCTGAGGATAGTACCCAGTCTGGCTAAGTACCTGATACTGTCAGTAGCACACCTGCCAGGCCCAGGTACCGTATCCGTGGCCAGAGACAGTGATCTGTAAAGCCTGGCAGGTACAGTCTGTGGCTGTCCCACAAATCCCAGTATATGGCAGCCACATGGTGGAACTGTGTGCATACAGACACACACACACAGAAACCAGATACCTAGGGCTAACACATACCCACACACATTACATCAACATTGGCTCATAGCAGTACTCTTGGCCCTCACACACACACACACACACACACACACACACACACACACACACACACACACACACACACACACACACACACACACACACACACACACACACACACACACACACACACACACACACACACACACACACACACACACACACACACATGTCGATTGTATGGCTCAATGTAGGGCTCTGGCAAACCAACAACACACCCTGTGCATATGATGAAACCTGTGCCACCTCCTGTCATCTGTAACATTGATGCAGGAACAGGCTACCATGGTGCTGATGCACAGGGTGACTTTATAGCAGTATAGCAATGTTAGCATGTTGTCAGTAGTAAAGTGTAATGATATCCTTGAAGGTGTAGCTGAGCAGGCATGATGCATTAAAGCTATGATTGTCAATGTAGTATTGTTTACACCAGTGTTATTTCCAATAGTGTATTGTCAGCCCACGTGCCACTTGGCTGATGTGTGTAGTATTGGCAGCATGTGTTAGATTGTTAGAGAGTGGACAGTATGTGTGGGATGTGTGTAGCACAGATTTGCAGGTGTACATTTTTAAACATGGTGGAGGTGCACTGTCTGCATGTACGTGCATAGCAGACACATGGGCAGGGTGACATGCCCTTTATTACACAGTAACACTCCATAGTTCCTATTGGTGGCCAGTATGCATTGTACTACACACATTGTGGAACTTGAGTACACATGTGTGTATGACATGGTTTGACACTGTGCTGTGGGTGATACTGTTACTATCTGTCATTGTTTTGCATTCTGGTAGTATACATAACCTCAACAGCCTGACCATACACAATCGTTAGATGATGTCTTGACAACTGACACACAGATGTAGGACGCACGGTAACATTTGGATCCTTCAGGTACTATACTATGCCAGTAACCACTGGTATTCACCTGCACCCATTCCTGAGATCACTCCTGTTTGGCATATAGCTCTCTTAGGTACAAGCAATCACAGTAGGGATATGTCCGTCCACATCTGGAAATGCATACTGTGGCCTATAATGCATTATCCAGATGACACACACATCCTCCACAAGGGTATCATACAGACAGATACCTGTTGTCAAACCCATGCTGTAAAGCTATAAGCCAACTAAAGCATAGTCATCCACTTTTAAAAAACATAGTATCCCCACAGTACCACATAGGTAGTAGCCACCAACATGTTGAACAGGTACCGATGTGTACATGCAGCCAAGTGTTACGTCATCTCTCCTTTGGTAATCACAGTTCCAAAGGTATTTTGAAATCCCTTGGTGGATCACATTTGCAATAAGGGATCTGCATGCATATCCACAAAGGTTGTTCTACACCTATAATGAATAGCCATCATTGACAGACTTTGCTGTGTTTGAAAAGGTCTGAAATATACCTCAGCCATAAACCCTCACTCACACTATGCAATAGAAACCGTAATGAGTGTGTGTGACATGGATGACCTAGGTCAGGGATCACTGCAGTGGCTGGGCTTGTCACAAGCATACTGATGTGACCTAAGGTCTGGAAAGTGGCAGCATACTCTGGCAAAGATGACAGATGTGTTCATGGAGAAAGCAGGGTTCCCACCTATGAAATAATTGAGGTCACATGTGCGTATATTTATTTGCCACACAGCAACCTGACATGTGCAATGCACATACTGTTGTCATACTGATATGTCATACAGTAGTAAAAGCAAAACCCACAGCACATTGACCAACAGTGTCACACACATAGAGCACACACACACACACACTCACCAAGTGCAGGATTCAAATCCCTACCTAACTACTGTATGATAATAGAGCAGTACACATTACCACAATGTGCTATACACATTACTCGAAGTTTTCATTTCCACAGGTATATTTGTAGGATGGTGACATCATCAGACTTGACAAAGATAAGTATACCACTTTTAAGGTGTTTTACTACTCTCCAAAAAGGTTGCTCCTCTCCAAGGAGATCACACACAAACAGTTGTCAAGTGCAAGATTCAAACCCCTACCTAACTACTTTATGATACTAGAGGAGTACACATTAACATGACGTGCTATGCACATTACTGGAGGTTTTCCTTTACACAGGTATATTTGTAGGTTGGTGACATCATCAGACTAGACAAAGTGAGTTATTTTAAGTGACATTAGGTGGGCTACATAGAAGGAATTCCTAAACACCTTGGCCATGTGATCATCAAAGGAGAGTTTACTATCTCCCTGGGACCCCAGGGCCATAATTACTTTCTCCGTACATACTGGATTACCACCTATGTGGTAATTTGTGTGCACATTGTTTTATCCAAAGGGAATGACTATGTATTCTTTGGCATTCTGCTTGAGGGCATTGTTTTGACACCAGGTATCTGTCTCTGTAAGACCCTTCTGGAGGATGTCTGTGTCAGCCGTAGAGTCGATTATGGACCACAGTTAGCAGTCATCTGCAAACGTGTTCAGCCATACTCCTCCCATGCTTGCCTGTACCTCTGAGAAGTATCTACTGAACAGGTGGTGTCCCAGGACCAAGACCTGTGGGATGCCATTTGTGACTGGTTTATAGTCGGACATGGCACCCGCAACTCTGAACATGTGTGTTTGATCTGTGAGCCAGTTGCCCACCCATCCTGTGACATAGCTGTTAATGTTCAAGCTGGTAAGCTTGTCTATGATGACAGAGTGGGGAATGGTGTCAAAAGTCCTTAGTGAGTTCCAGGTGGGCTGTGTGGACTACTTTCACCTCCATCTATGTCCTTGGTAACTGTTTCAAATGAGTCAACTAGGTTTAGGAGGCAGGATCTGCCTTTAACAAAGCCAAGTTGGGTAGAGTCCAGTGTCTACAGGTCCCCAATGTCTCTGTTTATGGGTTCCATGATAATGTGCTCCATAGCTTTGCAGACCAGGCTGAGTAGACCTATAGGGCAATGGTTTCCAGGTTCTGTCCTGGCACCCCCTTTGTGGAGCTGGATGACTGTTGGTGTATGCCATTCTTTGGGTACATAGCCTGTGGTAAGGTTGAGTCTGGACAGTGAATGTAGGTGAGGGTGTAGTTCCTTTTGGGGCTGGTGTAAGACACAGCCTGGAACACCATCCTGTCCCATTGATGCTGTGTTCGTAGTTTTGGAGAGGTCTGTCTTTACCTGCATGTCCATGAAGTCTGGGGCTCTGCATTCTTCTGGAATGGACACAGGCCCTTTTGGGGGTGATGGCGGTGGAGTTTGCACTGAACCTGTTCCCCAGGATGTGGCCAATGTAAGTTGGTTCAGTGTATTTCTTGCCATTTGTCAGTAGCTGACAGCATATTTGGAAGTTGCCACCTAAATGTTTGGTATAGCTAATGAAGGATTTGTGGTTGTTATTCTTACATTCCTTGGCAATTTGTCTTTAGAAACTGGCCCTGGATTATTTTATGAGCGATCATTGTGTCTTCCTAATAATGATCAGTGATGCCTTTCATTTAGTGAAGTTTGCTCTATCATGTGTTCATTTCCTCCTTCTGTTGTATAGCTTATTTATGGGCGATGACCACGAGATTGGTTTCTTATTTTTGGAGGAGTGCATCTTGGTTTTATTTGGCATGTCTCGATCCCTGCATCCCTGTAGATACTCATAGAATGCACTTGTAAATGATTCAACAGATTGTATAGCATTATCCTATAGCAAGGGGGCTTTGGAACTTTCCACTTTGGTCTTGGGAAGTGTGCAGTTTGCTTTTGAAAATGTCTTCATAGTGGTTTCCTTGACTGGGGGGAGGTGGGATGTGGATGTCCAGTGTGATTACTTTATGATCTGATATTACCAGCGAGGGGTTTATCTCTGTCATGGAACACTGGTACCCCATGTTGGTGATGATCAGGTCCAGTATGTTGCAACCTCTAGTGGGCATGGTGACCAGCTGTTCCAGGGCGTTTGAGTTTTTAAACTCTAGGAAACATTGGGCAAAGGGTGTTGTACACAAGTAATTCTCCCACTCAATGTTTGGGTAGCTGTAATCTCCTCATATAATGTTGTCTGATAGGACCTTTATATTTTCCACTCTTCTCAGGAATACTGAATGAGGTTCCTGAGACAAGGTAGGTGATCTGAAGCAGGCTACAATCTGATAAGCAGCTTTGCCCAATCTTAGTTGCACTTGCATGGTCTCCAAGGCCTCATGCTGTGTCACTAACCTGAAGGTGTGGGTATCCATAAGGTAAATGGATACACCCCTTCCTTTTGTATTTCACTCGTGGTTTTGGGTCCGAAGATCAGAGGATTTGTGAGTGTTTTACGTGGAGCATGTCTAACAGCTCTGTGTTTCACATAACTTTGTATGTTAGGCAGAGATCACCTCTGAGTAGGCGATATGCGAGAGAGTACAGCTGGAGCATTTTGAGATGGTCTGTGTATGGCATGTATTTCAGCCCACTAATGCTCTTTGTGAGGCATTGCTGCAGGCTTTCCAGTTGTTGTACATGTCTTGTGAGGTACATAGCAAAAGGGGTGTTGTACTCCATTATGGATCTAGTGAGTGATGAGTAGAGGGGAACAATGTCCTCTTCTATTCTGCATGAGACACCTTTTGTGATGAGGTGTGCCACATAGAAGGATTTCCTGACTACTGTGGGGATGTGATTATCACAGGTGTGTCCACTGTCCACCTGTGACCCAAGGTCTCTTATCACACTTTCAGTGTTAAGTATACTACCACCTATGTTATACTTCATGGCTACAGAGTTTTTACCAAAGGGGATGACAATGCACTTTTTGGCATTGAGCTTGAGCCCATGGCTTTGACACCAGCCATCTGTCTCAGTAAGGCCCTTTTGTAGGATGTCCACATCTTTAGTATTTACAATTATGGCTCCTAGTTTGCAGTCATCTGGAAACTTCATTAGCCACAGACCTTCCATGTTAAAGTTTACTTCAGGCAAGTAGATACAAAACATGATAGGACCCAGGACTGGGCCCTGTGATACTGCACTCGTCACTGGTTCAAAGTCATACCTGGAGTCTGCTACTTTCACAGTGTGTGTTCTGTCAGTAAGCCAGTTGGCAACCCATCTTGTGACATAGCAATTTATACCTAGTTTAGTGTGTTTATCTATAATGCCAGAGTGTGGGATGGTGTTGAAAGCCGTGGCAAGATCGACATAGGCTGTGCGAAACACCTTACCCTTGTCTACGGTTCTGGTGACTGCTTCAATGTCATCTATCAGGTTTAGGAGACATGATCTGCATTTTACAAACCCAACATGGTTGTGGTCCAGAGTTTGGAGATTACCAATGTATTTTTTTATAAGTTGTATGATGATCCATTCCATGGCCTTGCAGAGCAGGCTCATCAGGCTAATGGGGTGCTAGTTCCTGTGGTCCATGGTGTCTCCACCCTTGTGTAGTGGGATAACCGTCACTGTGCACCATTCAGCAGGCACAAAGCCTGAGGTGAGGCTATGACTGAACATGGTACGTCAGTGTGGTGCCTGTACGTTCTGTAGTTTGTGTAGAACACAGCCTGGGAAGTTATCTGGTCCCATGGATGCTGCGATACTGGCTTTGGAGAGTGTTTTTTACCTGTGTAGCTGTGATGACAGCAACTTTGCAGTCTTCCAATATAGAGATGTGCTCTTTCATGGGTGAGAGGAGGGTAAGGTTAACACTGATCCTATCTGCCAGGATGTTGGCAATATCAGTTGGGTCTGTATATTTAGTGTGCCATTGAGCTGTAACTCAGAGCAGATCTGAGTGTCGCTATGACATGGACCTGTCTGTTGGGCAGAGATCTCCTGAGTAGACAGTATGCAACAGAGTACGGATTGAGTTAAATTCAGTCTTGTTGCATGGGGCAACTGTTTGAGGCCAGTAATCCTCCTTTTGAGGAACTTCATTGGTCTTTCCAGCTGCTGAAGGTGCCTAGTCAGATTCACCACAGGTGTGTTGTGGCACTTTCTGACTGGTCTGATGAGTGATGAGCAGAGGGAACCTCCTTTGACCTACATGCAAAGACCTTGGCAGTTTGTGGGAACACATAGTATGATTTTCTGACCACTTTGTGAATGTGTTTCTGGAAGTACAGATGACTATCCACATTTGTCCATAGATCCCTTATTATCACCTCCATATTTATGGTGTTGGCACCTATGTGGTATTTGTATGACTGTAGCTCGAGGACATATGTTTGACACCACATCTGCCTGACCGAGACCCTTTTTAAGGATATCTCTGTTGTCCCAAACATCGATTATGACAACATTTTGGCAGTCATCCACAAACTTTGCTAAACATAGCCCTCATATGTTTGACTGTATTTCTGAAAAGTATACACCAGACAGGAGTGGTCCCAGGACTGAGCCATGGGGGCAGCAGTTGTTACCAGCTTGTACAAGAGACCACAATTCTTACCTTGGGTGATCTATCTGTGCCCCAGTTGGCAATCCATCAGATGACAAACATATTTATGTACAGGTTGTTGATTTTGTGGATACGACATGTGTCTGGGATGTTGGCAAAGGGCTTTTCAAGGTCTATATTGGACGTGTGTAGCTCATTTCATTGATGTATGTCCTGGGTGACTGCCTTGTAAAGAGTCTAGCAGGTTTGGGAACCATGATCTGTCCATGACCAAACCGTAATTGGTAGGGTTGGATGTTTGTAGGCTCCCAATAGGTCTGTTTATGAGTTCCATCATGATGGATTCCATGGCCTTGCAGATCAGGCTTAATAGGCTTATAAGACAATAGTTCACATGTTCTGTTGTGCACCAACACTTGTGGAGTGTGTCAAACATTGCTGTAACACATTCAACAGTTTTATATCCTGTACAGAGGGTGAGTCTCAACAGACTGTTCATGTGCAGGCTCTGTTTGTTCTGGAGTTCACTTATGACACAGCTAGGGAAACAATGTAATCCCACAGATGCCATGTTTTCAGGTTTGGAAGGAGCTGTTTACCCATTCTATATGTGATATCTGTGCTTTCACAATCTCCAGGTATGACGATAGGGCCTTTTGTCAGTGAGAGGGTGGTATGTATGTATGGGACTGTCTGACAGGATGTTGGCAATGTCAGTCATCTACAGTTTGCACTGACTCAGGACATATATGAGTGTACATTGCTATTTATGACATAGCGGAAGGAAGCGTTATGGTTCTCTATGGACGCCTTCACAGATTCTTTTGCCAGAACATGGATTGGATAATATTTGGAGTGCACATTGTTTGGTGATGATACTGATTGCAGGTTTATTGATCTTCTTTGCTTTTTCACTTTCTGTGAGCAGCTTAAGTACTTGTGGTACATAGTTTGATTATGACAGGGTTCCAATATATTATATGTGTCTGTTTTCATATAACTGTGTGCATAAGGCAGGATTGGTGAATAGTGACAGGTTCCTGGGGTGAAACATGCAACTTCCAGATATGTGTGGCCCACTGCTGTACTCAGACATGGCCTAAGTGTGTGAGCATGCCCAGTATGACCTTTCAGTGTGTTGCTGAATGAAATCCACTACATTTGTTGAAGTGTGTGAGCACGCCCAGTATACACATTTATACTATATGTGTGTGGAAAATCAAGTTGTATTTTTACTGCAGGGCTCACCTTTGTGTCATAACTCAACAGGGATCATGCTGTGCCTGCAGGGCTTCCATGAGACACTTTGCATAGACTTATCAACATTTCTACATAGAGGGGGGACAGCTATTCTTTGTACATTTCTACCCAGGGGCACACCTGATTGTTACTGTGGGTGTACGTAGGATGAGGGGTTCACCTGACACTTATACCCATTTGCTAGGCCTGCACTGCTATGTAAGGTACACCATTTCAGTCTGTACTGTTGCCTATCATACTGGCATGAGGCATACTACTGTACTACAGGTCTTAGCATCCAATGTCACGTATATTAGATTGCGAGTTCATAGCCTACCCAACCCACATCACACCACCTGGCCTGCTGTTCTCTGTCTGCATAGGCCTGTGGGGGAGGTTACCCATATGCCTCTTTAGGGTCATGATACAGCATTTCTTTCTGTTTGCATAAGTGTACAATTGTCCTGCTGTGTCTGTGCCAGTGTAATGCTGTCATGGCTTAGTGGTTCAGTAGTGTGACTATAGTGCACAGTATCCTGGGTTTGAGCCCTGTCACTGCTTTTTATTTTCATGCTAGGCAGCCCAGACTGCTTAAGGAACAGTACTGCAAATATGAGCATGTTTACCTGACTTTGCTCAACTTTGCCCGACCTTGCCCAACATTGCTCAACGTTGCCCGACGTTGCGCTAGTTAGTGCGGGCAATTTTTTTTACATATACAAAATAGTGGTAAAAGCTGCTTAGCACTGCTTTATATTGCTTAAAACATGGCAGTCATGCCTCAGGTGGTGCTGCAGGGCTGCCTATGTCGGATGCACATGGTACACTCCCTATACATGTTTGAAAACAGGTAGTGTCAAGTTAGGCATCCCTTTTATTTTATGTGCGAGTCAGAGAGCGGTATCATTTCCAGGGTTCCTACTGAGCCAATGTATGTGCTATGCATTGCCTCTTTGCCAAGGCCAAGGCATACTGGGCATGCCTCCTTCTGCCTACTGGGGCAGGCTCAGGTTGTTCCTTCTCTGAGTCACGCTGTGCCTGTGATGGCCTTGGCAATGGTGGGGGGCTGTTTGGCCCTGCCCCATGCTGTTCCTGCTGCAGCTGTTTTTGCAGGATCATATTGTGTAGCATGGCACATACCATGACAATTTGGGTACATGTAGTTGTTGAGTACTGCAAGGCTCCACCAGATGTGTCCAGGCACCAGAACCATGACTTGAGCATCCTGAACACATGCTCAATTACATTTCATGTTTGTGTGTGTGCCTCATTATGGTGTTCTTGTTCAGATGTGCATGCATTTCTGATGGGTGTCATCAGCCACGGCTCCAGTGCCTATCCAGCATCCCCCACTAAGTGACCATCAGGGATGTCCCCATTGGCAAATGTCTGCTACAGCTGTGTCAGATGTCAGATATGGGAATCATGGTAGCTTCCAGGGCAGCCAGCACACGCATTCAGTATTATGCTCTGGGCATCACACACGACCTGGCAGTTGATGGAGGGGAAGCCCTTGCGGTTGATGTAGGCCCTACCCCGCTCACCGGCTGGTGCTTTGATGTGTATGTGCATGCAGTCAATTGCACCCACTACCTCAGGGTATTCCACTATTTGCTGGAAGAGACGCATATTGCTGGCCAATGCCTCACTGGAATTGGGGAAATATACATGATCACCGACATATGCTGACATGGCATTCAGGAACTGGTGCAGTACCCTGGATGCTGATGCCTGTGAAATCCCCATCATATCACCAGTTGGTCTCTGGAAGGTACCTGTTGCTAGTATTCTTAGGCCGACACATACCTTGGTTTTCACTGGGATGGGTTCCCCTCTGTTGGTTCTGTGTGTGAGGCATGGCCTGCACAGCTCAACAATTTGCTGCAGGAGGTCTCTGTCCATGCCATAAGAATACATTATTACATAGACATAGCATGCATCCTGGATACACTTTTAAAAATATAGTAAAAGGACAGGCAATTCGAGCTTCTAGACTGAACCCATTACAGTCTAACTTTGAAAGAGAATTAGCTGACCTTAATGATAGGTTAGTAGCAATGAGATATAATGTTAGTGAAATAAGTCATAGTTTCTTGAGTATAGAAAATATAAGGTCTAGTCGGGCATGCCCATATTTTTCAGAGGAAGGGAATAATAGATATTTAGAGCCTGGCAACTCTAACAGTAATAACATATCCACACAGAAATTATCATTATTTTTTACACATGATGTCCATCAGATAAAGGACATAATATATAAACATTGGAATTTATTAACTATAGATCCCCTCATTAAGGTTATTGTAGGTGAACAACCACAGTTTTTATTTAAAAATAAGAAAAATGTATTTAGACTTTTATGCCATCCCTTTAATAATGAGCTCTTCCCCAAGATAATTTACATCTAGGAACTAGACCTTGCTATAACTGTAATGTTTGTTCTTATATTTGTGATTATGTTGTTTTTGTACATCCTAATACTTCACAAATATATAATTTTGATGTAACAGCCGATTGTAACACCAAACATGTTGTTTATCTTGCTGTGTGTTCCTCCTGTCCTGCCTTTTATGTTGGCAAAACTGACATGAGACTTAGAGACAGGGTGAGAGTGCACTTGTACCAAATACGTATTAAATCAGGCACAGATGCACTTTCTAAACATATTATAGCCACTGGTGACACACATTCTTTTAAATTTATGGTTATTTATATTAATATACCCAGTTTAAGAGGTGGAGACATTAGGAATTTTACAGAGAGGAACAAAACAAATTGGATCACTAGATTTCAAGCCCATTTATACCCTGGTTTAAATGAGAAAATCCCTGTTAAACCAGCTCTTAAAAACAGGAGGCTTGTTTTTAAGTAAATTCCATATATATTTTTAAGTAAATGTTTAAGTAATTAATATAATATATTATATTTTATATATATATATATATATATATATATATATATATATATATATATATATATATATATATATATTTATTTATTTATTTTTAATAATATATTTTTAATAATATATTTTATATATGTCATTTATTGATTAAGTTTCCCTGATATATATGATGTATATATTTAATTGCATTTGTATGTGTTTTTTCTTGTATTTAAACAATGTACTTTTGTTGGCATATTTATTTCTTATGCCTTCCTGATGGGATACTTGTGGTACATAAGGTTGAGAAGTATGTGGATTTATCTATTAACTAATTAATCTTATTTGCCTATTTACCAATTGTGATGTCATGATTGAATAGGTTATTCACCTATAAATAGTGAAGTACATTCATTCAAATTATATCATTGAGGTCTGAAGAAGCCACTTTGGTGAAAGCGCTTACCTGCTTTTCGTCTTCATATAAAAGGTTTTTACTTGAAGTCTTTGCGATTCCTTTTTGAATTATAGAATGGACATTACTTGGTCTGAATAGACATCTATATGGTAACTACTATCGACTGCCACAGGTTGTTACGGAGCCTATTTTATTGTTCCTTGACATTTTCTATTTTATTGGTGCTCAGTGCCATTTATTTTCCAGCAGTGTTGATTATTTATTTCACTTTGGGTCTAATATAACTAACAAAGAATGACTTCATTATTTCTAATTTCCTAAGCATAATAAATCTTTTCATATAACATAAAGTTTTATAACTATCGTTAACCAATCGGTTGATATGATTAGAGAAACTCAAAGCTGGATCTATTAATATACCCAGAATTAATCTACAGTTTTAATCACTGTGAACTGTATTAAATATTCACCTTTCAGCTTATGTTTTCCAAATGTCACATGCAAAATATCTCCTACAAAAATTCACTTCCCAGATCTTGACAAGTGCACACTCTCCTGTCTGAACATATATGCACAAAATTAAGCTCAGATGCTCTACACATTTCTATTTTTAATGGGACATTTTTTCATCTAGGTATTTACCCAAAACATCTTTTCATTCACTGTGACCTGGCTCTCCTTTCTATATGTGATTTGTGAAAAATATGTACTAGCACCTGTACAAGCTATGCAATCTAAGAGGGCTGCAAGTTCCCTACTAGCAGTCAGAGAGTCCTTACAGATGAGATCATTTGTACTGACATAAATAAAAACACAGGCATACTTCCTTACATTAAGGTATTGTAAGGCTTGTCTCACATCCTCCATTTTTGCTCCTGGCAAGCATAACAGTATCAGTTCCTCTAATAATTGAATCTCCAATTACATGAATATCTTTTCTGACCAGATCTGGAGCATTTTCAACTTCTAATTCAATAATATCTGCTCTATCAGTTGTTACAAAGGAATGATCACCATCACTAGTAGTCTTATTAATCACACTGTTTTAACTGCTTATTTCATTTACTAGTATACAATTCTCATTTAGCTGGCTTTGTACATTCACATCTTGAGCCATATTGATAACTTCTGTCCTTCTCCTCTTTTTTTCTTATGGCAATTTTCTTCAGTCCATCAAAATTCAGTTGTGATTTCTTCCTTTTCACCTGCCCTTTGCTTCTTTTTTTTACATTCTCTTTTGAAAAATGATGCCTTTCTCTGTAGACTGAAGGTTTTCTGACAGAAAAATATTATAATTCCTGATAATCTGTTTAGTTGCATAACAAATCAGTGTCCTTTTAGTATGTATTCTCTTTGCTTTACAGATGTTTATCAGTTTCTTTTTCTTCCTTGTTATTTGTTGTAAACTTCTTCCTTTCTTTCTTTTTTAATTTCCTGCTATACACTCTCAATCCTCAGATTGCTGAATATTTGTGTACAGAATTACAAAGCTGTCACTGGCATTATCTTGTTTCATAGCAGGTGAGTGATCTTTACAGATAACAGACACTTCCTTTCCTAAATGCATTCTATTTGGTCTTCATTAATATATGTAACAATGGCTCTCCAAGCTGTGCCAGTTGCACAAGTGCAGTTGTCATCAGTAAGTCTAGATTTACTATGACTAATGGTAAGCAAATCTTCCGACTTTTGACATGAGGATCCCAGATCACCATGTTATCAGGTGTCACCTTTAAATTTACCTAGTATTTATTTCACTAGATAAGATATTTGTGCTTTATCAAATAATTAATAGCATACTTATTTAAGGAATCCATATTCAGTTGCAAATGAATAAAAAATTCTAAAAGAAAAGAATAATCCAAATCAGTTACCGCAGAATTCAAAGAGAACTTAAACCAACTTCTGTGAGAAAAATCACATAAATGACATACAACTAAATATTAAATTAAGTACAGTAAAGTTGTTGTTCTGACCATTCAAGTTGTGAAAGTTGCTCAAAAGCTGGTATTTCTTTGCATCACATCAGTAGCTTCTGCTCACTATCACTCACAGTCGCACCTCTTTTTAACTGTAAAGATCAATAGATCACAAACCAAGACAGGATTGTTTAGATAAGCTATTGATGGTCTTGTCTGCAGTCTATGTGAATTTATAGCTGACTAGGTCCCTTGGGATGGCTAGAATCTGCTTGTCTAAAACCTATAACTTTCTAGCAACAAACAGTGAAAATTAAAGTTAAAACAACAAAATATAAATCAAAGTTAATCTTCTTGTATATAAAATATACCTTCCTTCCGACAAACAGTAAAAAACAGATGCAAAAAATAAAATATAAATTAAAATAAACACTTTTGCTACCAAGCTACTGCACAGTCAGTCACAAACCAATGCAGGATTGTTTAGACTAAGCATTTAAAGTCTGAAGGGCTTTAAATAAATAAATTAACCTTTAGCAAATGTTAAGTCACTCCTCATCTGACTCAGCAGAAGACAAATGTTTTCCTTTTTCCTGGAGATTCCCAAGAAAAACAACAGCTTGAAGGATGGTCCCATCCCTGAAAATGAAGGTCTTAAGAGCAGCTTAGTGAATGAGCTTCACACTATCCCTTTCCTGTTCCCCACAAGAGTGGTTCTTCCTCAACCAACAAGGGCAACTAAAAAGCCAGACTAGACATGCTTACTAAGAGAAAGTGATGAGTGGTCCAAGGCAGAATAGATGGCCACAGCAGAGTCACTCATCAGTGAATGAAGCAAAAAGGAAGCCAGAGTCAAGGCCAAAGCCCCAGATAATGTTTCTCTTTTTGTACCTCATGGAGGAAGAGGTTGAATTACCAAGACTCAGGTCCATGTCCTTACTGAAAAGGTCTCTGAAAAGCAGTTAGTAGTGCTCTGAAGAGTTTTTCTTACTTTGTCTTAATCTCAAAATACACTTGCTCGAAGCACTCCTTAAAATGGAGAACATCAACATTTGTGCTGTAACAGAGACCTGGTTCAAGGCAGCAGAAAGCACCCCTGCACTACCAGGCTATAACTCATTTCACACCTTTCAGCCCCAGAACTTGGACTGAAACTCCAAAGGTGGTGGTGTTTCCATATTCATAAAGGATGCACACACCTCCAGACTGGCAGCTCAACATAATGCATCAGAGATACTTCAGGTGCAGCTAACATTGAGTAAGACAGCGATTCAGGTCGTAGCCTGCTATAGACCCCCAACTATGACCCAAGACTCACACTCCATGTTCCTAAGCACTCTGGAGAATATTAGGGTCCAACATAACACTCTCACACTGGGCGACTTCAACTACCCCTCCATTAACTGGGAAAACTACTCATGTACCAATACATTTGCCCAACATTTCCTGGAATTCATTAATTCCAATGTCTTGGACCAGCTCGTTCTTACCCCCACTAGAGGTAGCAACATCCTTGACCCGGTCATTACTAACATGGGCAACCATTGCTCTATACCAATAGTCAACTCCTCCCTGGTTAGATCTGACCACAAGCTAATCACCTTGGAAATCCACATCCCTCCCTCCCCCCACCTCCCCTGCAAAGGTAACCACCATGAAAAACTTCTCCAAAGCTAACTTTGGGCTCCTAAAAACAGAGGTGACTAACTACACGGCACCCATGCAATTGGAGAACAGCTGCATGATCAGGAAATCATACACTAATGCCCTGTATGAACATGTACACAAATGCATGGATCTCGCCATACCCAATAGAATCAAGACACTCTCCTCCAAAAAAAGGAATCCAATCTGGTGGTCCCCTGCCATAAACAAACTCTACAACAGAAGGAGGAAACTGATGTGAAATAAGGTGAAGTCCCAAGACTGGAAAAACTCCCTTATCAGCCTCAACAAAAAGTTGAAATCCCTCATCAAATCCTCTAAAGCTAGCTATGAAAACAGAATTGCAGCAGATAGTAAAGACAAGCACACGGCCTTCTATGGTTATGTAAAGAATCCCCACGGCAATACCCAGATTTGCTCAGAGCTGTTGCAGAATGGCACTTCTTATACCAAGCCAACAGATATTGACAATATACTGGCAGACAGATTCAGTGCCAACTTTACCCCTTCCCCCAAAGGACCAATCACAATACCAGTAGATTGCCAGACACCCAGTATTACTGATGCACTGGTTAAAATAGCACTATCCAAGGCCAAGAATATAGCTTCTATGGGACCTGACAATATCCCTGGCTGTGTTCTACATGAACTACAGAGTGATCTAGCACCTCACCTGTGTGCCCTGTTCAGTCATAGCCTCACCTCGGGCTTTGTCCCTACCAAATGGTACACTGCTACAGTCATCCCTCTCCACAAAGGAGGAGCGACTACAGACCCTGGGAGCTATCACCCCATTAGCCTGACAAGTCTGATATGCAAAGCTATGGAACACATCATCATGGACCTAATAAACAAGGATATAGGGAATCTCCAAACTCTGGATCCTACACAGCTTGGTTTTGCGAAGGGTAGATCATGCTTGCTCAACCTGGTCAACTTCTTTGAGTCAGTCACCAGAGCTGTGGATGAAGGCAATGTGGTTCATACAGCCTACATTGACCTGGCCAAGGCCTTTGATACCATTCCCCTCTCAGGAGTCACAGAAAAACTCACTAAGCTAGGCATCAACCCCTATATCACTAGGTGGATTGCAAACTGGCTCACAGCTAGTACCCACAGTGTGAAAGTAGCTGACTCCAAGTCAGACTGCCAACCAGTCATGAGTGGAGTCCCACAGGGTTCGGTCCTGGGTCCTCTACTGTTTGGTATCTACTTCTATGAAGTCCAGGCTAACATGAATGGACTCTGGCTGACAAAGTTCACAGATCATTGCAAGTTGGGAGCCATAATTAACTCCCCAAGAGATGTTGCCATCCTACTGAAAGGCCTCACTGAGACCAATGACTCGTGTCAGAACCATGGCCTTAAGCTCAATGCCAAAAAATGCGTCATCATCCCCTTTGGGAAAAACCCGCTTCCCATGAATTACCACATTGATGGTAGTCCACTGAACACAGAAGGCGTCATAAGAGATCTGGGAACACAGGTTGACAGCAACCTCTCTTTTGATCACCACATTGCCACTGTGGTCATAAAGTCTTTCTATGTGGCACATCTCATTACTAAGTGTTTTGCATCCAGGAAGAAAGAGGTCATTGTCTCTCTCTACTGTTTCCTCATTAGGCCAATTATTGGGTACAATGCCCCATTTGGCATGTACCTCACTAGAGACCTGCAACAACTGGACAGGCCGCAAATGTAACTTACAAAGAGGATCCTAGGCCTTGAACATTTGTCCTATATGGACAGACTCAGAAAACTCCAACTCTTCTCTTTCTCATATCACCTACTTAGAGGTGATCTCTGCTTGACTTACAAAGCCATGTCTGACCCAGCCCTGTTAGAAATGCTACATCTAAAGAAATCCCAATCCCTCTGCACTATACGCTCCAGAGACCTCAACCTCATTACCACAATAAACAGAACAAGCTGGAGGGACAGGTTCATAACCAAGAGACTGCCCATGCTATGAAATAGACTTCCCATACATGTCAAGTGGAGCACCTCACTGGCCCTCTTCAAGAGAAATCTTGATGAGTGGATAGGAAATAGAAAATTCACCCCAGGGATCACTGCAGTGGCTCTACTTGACAGAGGCACTGGGAACTAAGGTTGGGTGGCACAATGCCAGAGTAATCCTATGGGCTAAGCTTGCAAAGGCTCCAGGGTCATTAGCCTAGTACACACCTATGAACCGATGAACCTATGATGTAAAATGTTTTAGTGTTAACCAGAAAACAAACTAGCACTAGTCCAAAACAGCACTTTTTGACAGAAACGTAATAATTTTTGTCACAAAATATGATATGATAAATAATAAGTGAATTCTCATGGGGAACTGCCTGATCTTCTGAATAAGATACATACTATGTGGATAGCAGAGGTTAGGATAGTAAATGAAACAACCTGACAGGAAAAAATACAATTTTTTCCAAAGCAGGGTTGTTATTAGATATGTATAACATTCTGAATATTTCATCAAGCCATTATATAATTGACTCTTTCTGATTTATTATTCATAAATTACATTTATTATGTCTAATTATATTTAGATTTATTCCATTTTATTTATTTATTTATTGACATTTATTAAACGGGTTAGTCCAACTGAGCCAGGGGACCATTTCCAGTGGAGACCCGAGGAGAAAAGCTCCAAAAATAAAACAAGTAATCATGACATTTACAAAATATTAAAGTAGGTTCACAAAAATATAGTACAAGTCAAACATTTGTGCACAGCAGTACAATGCATAGGTAAAATAACAGTTAACAAGTACAATTTCCAAAATTTGCGAACAACAGTATATAGCATATAATTTGTCTTGCTCTAGTGCATATTTTCTTTTTCCTTCCATTTGCTAACTTTATACTTGACTGTAAAAAATATATTACATTAATGATTTAACTAGGCAGCATTGTTTTATTTGTTAGTAATTGTAGTATTTGTTCCACATTGTTGCTGCCAGACTTCAGTGTGAGTCATTTTTATCATCACTATAATAGCTGGGCTTCTGAAAGGTTTATGGTGATGTTGATGCCTTAACATGGTGGTTTTCTCCCTCATGGTAAACCTTTGTAATTCATAGACCACCCTACTGCTGAGGTATTCCACTACTGGAGAGTCTCAGCATGGAGGGTGGTCTTGTTGACAGAGATGCATGTTAATGCAGCAGTTTAGGGGAACATATCATGCTAATTAGCAATGTGATGTCCCACAGAAATGCAAATGTTTTCCAATTTATATTACTGAGCAATGCAGAAAATTGCACAGCTGCATATGTTTTCACTATTTGAGGAAGAAGTGAATGACATCAAAAGATGGTGGTCACTCAACTCCTGTGGAAGCAGTTGAGGTAAGGCAAGTTCAGGGAAGATGTTGGGATGGTGCATTGTTAGTCTGTGTATATGAGTGGATATATTTATAAGTGTCTGTACAGGCAAGAATGGAGTTGTATGACTGTGTGTGTGTGTGTGTGTGTGTGTGTGTGTGTGTGTGTGTGTGTGTTTGTGTGTGGATTTTTTGAATGGGTGGTTGTAGTGGGGGGGTAGGTTGGAAAGTGGGATCTGTATGTGTGAGTATATAGGTATGCATGTATGTGTGTGCGTATGTGCATGTGTCCATGGGTGTCTGAAAGTGTCTGTGTGTGAATGTGTATTTGTGTATGTGTGTATTGGTGTCTGAATGTGTCTGTGGGATTGTGGGCATGTTCCTTTGCCAACACGATGCATGGACCTTGTAGGAAAACACTACCATCATTAGGTCTGATTGTACTAGTGTTAGATATAGTGTGATTCAGAGATCTGCTAATCAGTCAGTAATGAGTTCTTTCTCATTGCAGACATAGAGGCCTCTAAAATGCATTTTCTCACCATCAGGGAAATTGAAGACAGTTTCTGCAATCAGTGAGCACTTTCCGGAATTCCCAAAAATTTGTGATTTGCTTCTTTTTGTTTAAGACACAAGATTATGGTATTTCTGAAAATTCACTTTTCTCAGAGATAGAGCAATCTCAGATATTCTATACTTAACTAGGATTAGAGTAGTAGCACAGGGTTGAAATTATTATTGAGTGTTGTTTCTTAATGTATTGACTTTGATTATGAAGATGTATATTGATATGCATTACTCAACTGCTCTTTCTCTTTCCTGACTCTCTCTTCAAATATACCATAACACTGTTTTTTTTTTTCTGTCACTTTTTATTGCAGTTAGTGTTTATATTATACAAACTTACCTTTACTTTATCTAAACAGGCTAAGATTTCTCTATTAAATCAATATCATATCAATTGTGTTTATTTTTAATCACTGTTGCCACGTTATGTCTAATGCGGTATTAATTATTTAAACTGTAAATATTTTTGTAGTATTTTGAAGATTGTAAAATTATTGTTTTAAAATGTTGTAATACTTTGTAGCTTTTCTCCCATGGGTTTCCCTCATTTTGCACTCAACTTTCCTGGTAATCAAATGTCAATAAATAAAAATAACTACATAAATAAATAAATAAATGTATATATACTTGTTTAATGCATATTTGCTGTATTAACAATGAAAATATACATTTTTATCATTTCTAAACAAGTAATAGCTGGTGCTGGTAATACAAATACAGTCCTTTTTCTATACACATATTTCTCTGTGGCAAGAAATTATAGCTAGAAAAATATAATAATGAAAGCCATCCTTGATTAATGACATAGGATGAACAAAGCCATCATTTAAAAGTTAAATGCATTTGGTTTTGACGACACATGCAGTGCTTTAGGCATCAAATGGACACCATGGTTATGAATTGTTTACACCACTAATTGTAATAAATTTATTACTCTTACGGTGACATCAGTGATCTGTGGAATATATTAGACATGCATGTTTTAGCTAGTTTCTTCTTTAAAAAATGAATGTATTCCAAAGGCTTCTCGAACAACAACAAAAACAACTACATTCAGAAGATCAAATCTCAGATGTTGTAGTAAATTAAAAAAAGCTTAATCCTTTTAGCCAGATAACCAAATATCCTCCCGTGACAATATTCAAATATATAGAGCCCTATGAATATTCTAACATTATAAAAAAGTTCTTTTAATTCATTAATAGATTTATGAATTTCTGAAAACATTTTGGTACATAAAATAAAAGAACTGTGGGAGCACTAAAATAATATTACTAAAATATTAGTAGCTGTTGACAAAGATCACAAGACCAGGGTATTCCGTACCTTCAAAATACTTACATCTGGTTTAGTCTTGAGTTTTAAACATCTAAATAGCTATCTGGAATCTCCTACTCATGGAAATTTGAAAGGATCAGGACTGTAACAGTTTTAATGCAAACCTAGTGTAACTCCTTCTTGGTTCACACATCTTCAAATGCCTCCTTTCAGATGCTTACTTTACAGTAGGAACAAAGCTCCTAAGTAATACCTCCGCCTGCAGCCTAAGGAGTTATTCCCAATTTGCCAAAATTTGACAACTGTCTAAAAAAAAAAAATTATATGCATAAATCATGCATTTTGTATTTCAGCCTCCAAACTTTAGAAATTTCTTTCAGATCATCAAAAAGACATTTCCACCTTATCCAATTTTATTAATAATACTTTTTGTCAACAAATAAAGTTTAATTTCCAGCAACACACTCAATGTAAGGACTCTGTACTCCTCTTCTAACCACTCATTTCTACTCAGTCAATTTCTCCTTCAATAAACAATGTAAACTTGCTGTCAAACTCTGGCTTGTACATAACACGTAAATACCATGATTATCTCCCTCATCATTTCCCAGAAACCAAGATAATGGCACTCAGAAAGGGCTCATATCTTAACCACTCCTTTCTCCTTTGCTCTTCCTCCTCATATACTCAAACCCTCTCATTAAATCGAGAAAATAAGCTTTCTATTAACCGCTTGTTGATATGTCAGTTGAATTGATAACTGGTACAATTTGCAGACAACTATGTTCCACATGAAATTTGTCATTTGTTTACTTTTTCTTTGCAATTGTTTATTTGTGCTTTGTATTGCTGTTTTCTGCCTTTACTAACTTATCTATTATTTTGTTGGTAAACTTACCCTGGTGTTACATACAGTGGATCCATTTTAATCAGGACATTATCCCAGTAAACAAACTTAATAACTAAATCACTAAATTATCATCAAATATGTGTACCACTGGAACTGCTATACCTATAGCTAGCCTCTTGAGCATGCAACTAATTAATGTCATAATTATCAGAAAGGCAGTCCACCCACAATCAATGCCACTTTTGTCTAGGGATTTTCTTGTCCAGTGTTTTTTAAAAATATATGTTTTCTACTAATATACCATACGTATAGTGCTATTTTGCTATGGTTCCATGTGATAACTGACATTCTGCCACATATTATTACTATTTTTCTGTTTGTCAGTATATATTTAGTTGTATGTCTCTGTATGGATTGTTTTTAGCCAATATTTCATTGTATGTTTTCACAATGTGTATTTTTCTCAAAATCTTTGTTGACTGGTTGTTTGACCTATATGTTACCAGACAAATGTTATATCCAAGCCATTGGTTGACATGTATTTTTTCTGTTATATGCTGCTTTGTTTTGCCTTGTGGCAAGGATCATAACAAGGAAGTGTCCCTGTATTAAACCACTCACTAGATTAACAAACAAATCAATGCATATACTGACAAATGGATAGATAGATAGATAGATAGATAGATAGATAGATAGATAGAGAGATAGATAGATAACTCTAAAATGCAGCCTAAGATTCCACCCTTTATACTCTTACCCTTAACAGTTTTATGTCTCCTAAGCAGTTTAATTTACCTTAATTAAGATACATATGCATTAATTAAAGAAATAAAATGAAAGAAATAAAACACATTTAAAAGACCCATAATTTTGAGTTCTGCTACAATTAATTCTTATTGTTTCAATAATATTTCTCTTGTGAATATTAATGACACTGTCTTTAACAATAAGTTAGTTCTGCTCAAAGAGCTTTACTAAAATAGAGACTGAAACCTAGTCAGGCAGTACCTATCAATGTCATTTGGACAGCATTGGCCAAATGGTTTAGTATCACATTTTTGTATCCTAACAAATTCCATAAAATCACTGCATGACTTAAGGTCCATCATGATTTAGATCTTTTTCACTGCTATTTATATACTTTAATATTGTTCATGACCTAGTTTTCACTTCTGTTCGTGTATCTGAATAGTGGTCTACTGTCATGGAGGAAAGACCAAACGATCATTTTACTTGGTCTAAGATATGGATAGTGATAAATGTATACTCTTTCTGAAATTAGTTCATACAAAACTAATTATCAGGCAAAATGCTCCCATGACGTCAGTGAAAATAGAAGTATTTGGGATTCCTCTAACACCGATATTTCAAGCATATAAATTCAATCAACCAAAAGCATTGTATATTGGATTGTACATTGTAAGGCAATAAGGAATTCCTTATCATATTAATTTTAGAGTCATTTATTTGATTTGTAAGGTCCTATTTTGCCAAGATCCGGTTATGAGAAGCTGAACAAGTGAATGGGTGTGTAATGTTCAGAATTTATAACCCTCCCTCAGTTTGTATCTCCTTGGAGTTTGTTTACTTTAAAAAGAAGTTGCAAAGAATGAACACCCTTTCAGGATGTTTATGTCAGACTAGCCTTCCACATAAAATATGTCTTTGAACATGTTCACTGGGCACTGGGTTCAGCTTTAATTTTTTAGTATTAGTATGTGATGACATCTGTCATATCTTTAGTTACAGCTAAGATAATCTATAAAACTTATCTTATGATCATTGTGTTTTAAACACCTCTCCTCAGACTGAACCAGAAATAGTTATGGTGAGTCAAATGCCAGCACTAAAATGGTAGCAAAAAAAAATTTCATGCAAGAAATGGACCTGTTGCTGAAACAGACGCTTGAATGTCCTTAGACTTTCAAAAAGATTATTAGTTAGTACCCAAATATGAATAATACAAATCACTTTGGATGATAATTTGTAAAATCTGTTTTGATGAGAAAAGAAAGGAATAGTATGATACTTAAGTACATCAAGTGCTGTAATTTTTCTGTTTTGTGGAGAATGATAATTTCTACATTGATTTATATGATAACAGTATTTATTTGTCTTCAACAGTCCTGATATCTGATATTATTTATGTGTCAGGTGCTCCTGTTATTATTGCTAAAGTCTTAAATACTGAGGCAGTAGCTAATTTATTTTATGATGTTACATTCTTATAATATTAATGCTGTTTCTCTGGAAAACACCTACTAATAGACTGTTTCTGCAATCTGGACTTTGGTGGATTCCTGGACTTTAATCAATGAGACCAACTCCCGTTTGAATATCTAATGTATAGGATCTGATAAATCAAGGTTTCATTTAAGTAACAGTGCATCTTTAGACACAGACAGAGCAAGCAGTTAAGTGACCAGCCATTGTACCAGTAAATATTATAAAATCTAATTATTTTTGATGGATGCCCACATACTGAGAGCACATTAAAACACCTACAGTATCACCACTTTCTTAATTAAAGTAATTTCACTGGTATGTGCTGTACTTTATGAGGCCATGCTGGCTTTCACATTTGTTTTCTTTGTTTGATACCATTAGGATGACAGCTGTATTTGATTTCTCTATAGTAACCAGCCAGTCAATAACATCCTTCGAAAAGCATGCTGGTCAGCTTAATACACGTAAGTGCACATCAACCAACAATGACAAGTAGATCATTTTTTCTTCATTTCTGAACAAATAAAATATGTTATACTTAATGTTGTTTTGGGCATATCTAAGAGCTGAGGAGGATAAAATACTATCAGATATATGCAGCAGATAAAGTTTGTTTTTTGCAGCATCCAATACATGTTTCATCGGTACAGAAACAAATGCAAGTCTAAATCAGACAATGTATCCAAAGCGAACATATATACCTCAGCTTTTGAAAGGACTCATTGAAATTATGTGAAGACAGAAAGGATGGGTAAGGACTTTATATGCATAATTTTGACATTTACTAATCTAGAATCTGAAACATTTCACTGTCTTTTGCCCAAAGGAAAGAGATTAAACATTCTAGAGCTATGAACAAAAACCTTGACCTACATTGTACTAGTAGCCTGCTTCCCTCCAGATATGTAATTGGAGACTGCATCTTCATCCTTTCTTCCATCTGTACTCAATTTGGCAATAATATCTTTCCTTTCAAACTACAAATTACACGTGCATCTGAAGATAAAAGATGTCTATAAACATATTGCAAATTAAAAAAAAAAACAGTGAATAATTGATTGTCAAAACAAATTTTTGATAATTCACACATATACACACACACATACACACACACACACACACACACACACACACACACACACACACACACACACACACACACACACACACACACACAAACATGTATATAAACACATTTAATTTATATATATCTTGCAAAGTGCAGTCTATAGTCCCATTAGAGGTGTGTTCACGGCTTACCTGTAGCATCTAAACAACATATACATATACATTTTGCTATCAGTTGATCTGAGTATTACTTGGATGGCTTCAGTTTAGATATATATATATATATATATATATATATATATATATATATATATATATAAAACACATATGTAATTGTTTTGTTTTTCACTGTTTGAGTGCACACATGGAAAACATTGACAGACGTCTATAAGACAGTTAACTCATAACTGGTATAAAACTGTTGCAATGAATGAACACCAGTAGCTTTATTTGTGTTATCAGATTTTTACATAATTTCTCTCTCAGTCTTTTTGTGTTAGCCCCATGCTTGCTTAGTGACAGGAGCTTTAAGAGGTTTTGTAAAAGTAGATTAGACTTCATTTTTTTACTCATAAACAAGTGAAGCACTTAAAGTGAAATAATACAAAAGTAGCCACCATTTATTGTTTTCCTGAAATATATAAAAACATTTTCCCAATACTCTGGAGATATGTACTATCAGTCATTTTCAGCCTTGCAGAAATGACTGGATCTAATAAACAAAACCTTTAAACATATGTCATTATGTTACCTACTTATATTAAGGACAATGGATAGTTCATGAGTAGTATCAAAAGACACTCCATGCAGTGAGACCCTTTTGGGGCTAACACTTAGTGTAAAGGACTTTGATGGGAGCATTGGACATTCTGACAGACATGACATTATTACATGCTACTCAGGAGTCACACCTCAGGTGAACTACATCAAACAGCTGTTTTTTGTGCCATGACATGTGACAAAGGTTTTAAGACACTATACAGTACTGGTTTCTCTAGTATGAATTTTTGAATTATTGCTCATTATAGACACATAGAGGATTTTATTTTTATTGGTCACTGAGACACAAATCAGAATGATTGCATTATACAACATTTGAACCAGTTTCATTTTTAAATGAATGTGCAATGCTTTTGGATAGTGTATTTGGCTCATTTGTTATTCATTTATGAACACAGAATTTAGAGTAAGATTACTAAGCATATTAGAACACTATATTTGGCACTGCAGCACTGATCATCATAAAAAACAACTGCTACATGTGCTACTTTATAGATGACATATTAACACCTGCAAGGCATGTGACCATGAAGAGGATTTTATGCTGAGGTGCAATTTATGCATATTAGGCTAATGAATGGAGAATATCACAAATTATAGCTCAAGCATTCATAAAAGTTCTAAGTAATGTTTAAAGTCATTTTAGGAGGGAACAATAGCAGGCAATGAAAAGAAAAACATTCAACTTAATCTCTGCTCACAAAGTCATTGTTATTGTTATTGTTATTGTTATTATTATTATTATTATTATTATTATTATTATTATTATATAATATTTTAACGCTGATTCCCTTTTATCACATTTTCTCCTAGTAAATCTAGAATTCTGCATTGAAGAGCAATTAGTTTCTAGAATTCATTAATGCAGAGCCATTATCCCCAAAAAAGCTAATGCAGTTATTAGAGATCAGTTGAAATATTCTTCCTCTGCTTATTACTATATGATAGAGAGACATTTGTATGAACTTAAGACAGAAGCTCATCTGCTAACAGAAGTTCATATGTACCCTGTTATAAGACTGTTTGATGAAAACTCTTGTGCTGCAAAAATTTACATCTTAAAACATAATTCTGATTTGAGATACAACAACTTTAATAGCTTTGTTGGTGTAAACACTTTTCTGACTGTTTTATTTATTTAGTTACGTTTGATGACCGGGGAGGGTCCACTGGACCATAACGAGCCCATTTTCAGTGAAGGCCTGGGGAGAAAAGTTCCAAATATTGCAAGTTACATATTACATATTACAAAAGAATAATAAAGATTTGTACAGACCAATTAAAACATTTACAGAAATATAATACATTATGTAATAAGCTTTTAGTGAGTTAACATTTAAACAGAAGGTTACTAGCCCTTTTGGAAGTTGAGTAAACTACACATTTGCAGAAAAAGACATTTTTGTCAAATAAGCTTTTTCTAAGTAAACATTAAACAAGTAGCTAATAGCCCTTTGCAGGTTAGGTGGACCATTTTGCATGGAGAGAGTACAAGAACATTGGATTATGGAAAGTATAGTACATTAGATAGCAGAGAGAAAATCAGTCCCTGGTAGGGCAAGACTTTTTAGGTTGAGATGAAGCAATAGACTTAGTAAATGGTAATGATTTCAGTGCAGGGTAGAAAGAGATGGGGTGGAGATGGGTTTATGTTGGAGCATGACATGGACATTCCCATTTAGCTAATAGATGACAGACTAGCTGAGATTTGAAACTGGTATGGTTTGGAAGGTTGTGAAGGTTGGGGGGGGGTACTGCTTGGCTAAGGAGTAGGTGTCCAGGAAGTTATGCTGGTTTGTGGACCTGAAGGAGATTTTGGTTTGTGGATCTGAGTTGGCGGTTGGGTATACAGGGTTTTAAGGATGTAGTGAGAGATGGGCAGTTTGTGGGTTTAAAGATGAGCTTGTCGGCAATGGTGAGTTGTAGGTAACTGAGGTAGTTGGGGAGTTCAAGTCAATTGAGGGTGAGGAGGGAGTGGCAGTGGTGGGATGAGTTTTTTGAATTGGTTGCAAATTTGCAGATCTTGTGGTAGCAGGATTTAAGTTTGGATCATAAGCTGGGGTGGAGATTTGTAAACAGAGGGGCACCGTACATCAAGGAGGGGAGTAGGAAGGAGGATGCCAGGGTTTGACGGGTACAGGGGCTGAGGAAGCGGTTGTGTCTGTAGAGGAGACCTATCTTTTGGTGGGTTTTTTTGATTGCAGAGTGGATGTGGGCATCAAATTTTAGTTCATCATCAATGATAATGCTGAGAAGCTTGGTGCTGGGAACAGTTTCAAGGGGGGTGTTATTCTGGCTCTGTACGGTGAATGAGGTTTGTCAATAATAGAGTTTTTGGTAGAGGAAAAGATCATTAGTTTGGTTTTATTTGCATTTAGTGCTAAGTGGTTGGACTGCATCCAGATTTTGGTTGTGGTGAAGGCTAATTGGTTTTTTGCAAGGAGCTCAGAAGGTAAGAAGGCTGAGCAGATGATAGTCGAGTCGTCTGCATATTGGATGACAGATGACTCTGGGATGGAGTGGGGAATGTTGTTAATAAACAGGTTAAACAGTAAAGGGCCAAGAACAGAACCTTGAGGGATGCCTGTGGGTGCAGGGAGGAAGGCGGAGGTTGAAGTTTTCCATTGGACAGCTTGTTGGCGGTTGGACAGGTAGCTGTTAAACCAGGCTATGGTGGAGTGAGAGAGATGTAGGGTGGAAAGCTGGGATATGAGTAGGGTGTGGGAGATGGTGTCAAAGGCTTTTGACAAATCTAGGAATAGATACAAATTTGCCTGAGTCTCATTCAATGTTGATGGCTTCCAGAAAGGAAAGAAGGGCAGTCATGCTGGAGTGGACAGGGTGGAAGCCATGTTGGGTAGGGGAGAGGAGACTGTTTTGGGTTAGGTGTGCCATTACTTGGACTTGGATGGTTTTCTCTAGAATTTTAGAAAGATGGGAAAGGATGGCAATAGGCCTGAAGTTGGTGGTGTCAGTATTCTTGCCACCATTGTGTAGGGGGATGATGTAGGCATGGCGCCAGATGAAAGGGACATATGATTCTTGTATGGATCTATTTATAGGAATAGAGATGGGATAGGTGATGCTGTCTGCAGATAGTTTGAGGAAGGTAGGTGGAAGATTGTCAGGTGCATTGCGACAGGGTTTGAGTTTGAAGAGGAGTCTTTTTATAGTGCTTGTGGGAATGGGAGTAAGGCAGAAGGGTGTGGAGTGGGGTAGTTGATTGGTGTGGAGCTTGTGGTGGGAGGGGCTGGGGTTGTAGGAGGGGAGTGGGAAGGAGGTGGATAGTTTGGCTATGCATTCTATGAAGAATGAGTTGAACTGGGAGGCTGTGTCAAGGTCGGAGAGGGCGGGATTAGGACAGGGGTTTTCTTTATTACCAGGGTGCAGAATTGATGAGGTGTAGTCCCAGAATGTTTGGGGGTTTGTTGAGTGCAAGGACTGGAGTTTGGAGTAGTGAGCTTTTGTGATCTTTATTTATTAGCTTTTTTGTGGAGTTTCGGAGATGCTTAAATTTTAAGAGGGAGTTTGGGTTTTTATGTTTTTTGATGTTGTTTCTATTTTTTGTCCCTTTGTTGCATGGCTAGTTTAGTTTCTTTTGATAACCATGGGCAGGGATTGGTTTTGATAGGTTTTGTTCTTGGGGGGGGCTTGCTGGTTGAGGAGGGTCATGAATGAGTGGTTAAAGTAGGATACAGCATCCTCTACTGGGAGGATTTTTAGAGGGGACCATCAATGCATTTTAGGTGTTCTGAGAAAGTTTGGATTAAAAGAGGAGAGGTTGCGGGTTTGAATGTAATGGTGCTGTTTTTGTAGAGGAGGTGGGAGCCACTCAGCAAAGGCAGGTAAGTGATCACTGAGAGGATTTGGTATTATTCCAGTTTTGGTGATTAGATTTGGATGAGTTGTTAAGATCCAGTCAATAATGGTTCCAGAGGTACCATCTTTATTTGGTCTGGTCGGTGAATGAATTAGTTGGGAGAAATTGTAAAGGTTGATGGTGTGGGAAATGGCATCAGAGTTAATAGTGATCCAGTTGATGTTGATATCACCAAGGATATAGGTTTCATTATGTATGCAGGAGGAGAATCAGGATAGGATGTTTTCACTTTCTAAGTGATTTTAGATTTAGAATTATTGAGCAAATCTTTATTATTGATACTGAATGTGGTAAGTCTTTAAAATATCTCTTAGTATGCATAAAATCATTGAATGTCATTAACTGTCACACAGCTATACTTTTAGGTATGAATTTACAGATATTTTGGAACAGAACACTGTGAAATATATTTGTATAGTGTTTATATATACCTTTAAATGCATTTTATTATCACATTTTTAATGTTTTTGTTTCTTTATTTGTAGATATTTGTTTTAGAGCTTATGATTCTCATTTTTTTCTCTAGATGATTGTAAGCTAATGTGCCAAGGGTTTTTATTGTTGCTAATAGAAGGTAACTTTTATTGATCATAATCTGTGCTATATTTTTCATCTTGATCTGCTGACGCTCTGAATTATTTTGGAACATATAATTCATAATTGGTATAACTAATCTACTACATTGCATAAGTTAAATATGCAGAAAGACAGTGTCATCACTGCAAAAGGATTTAAAAAGCTTTTCAATGTCATTACAGTTGGAATTCAGAGACCACACCACTAGAAGGCACCCACATTTATTTATTATATGGAGGCAGAGAGTGAGGAAATATGTTGACAGCAGTAAGTTTTGATGTGTTCCTTGATCACCTTCAGTGGATAACAGGAAGTTCCTTCTTTATTTCTTTGGTACTCAGTTTAGTGAAAAGGTCTTGCTGAGTTAAAAGCAAACAGTTACCAATGCATTTTCTCACTAAAACATTGATGTATAATGCAGGTGTTTCCAGGAAGACAATTGATAAAACAAAGATTCTGTCAATCACTTTTATTGTTAAAAAAAGCACAATCAGAATGAAGGAGAAAAGCCAAATACATTGTTTAGCACTTTCATAGCTTTAATTTACTGTGACAAATGCAAAACTTGAAAAGTGCAAAATAGTGTCAAGTGACATGAAATATCCAATAAAAACTGGTCCCCAGCAGTCAGAGCAGGGCTGGTGTAGTGTGCTGGCTGCCACATCATCTCAACCCGCTCCACAGCTAACCCTAAATAAAAGGAAAAAATAAAAAAAGAAAAATAGATTAACACACAAAAAAAAGCAATAAAAAGTCAGAATTGTGATATACAGTTTAACTACAGTAATATAGTTATGCATGCAGTACAGTATACTTATCCTGTTAACTGGACAATCGGATTTCCTTCTCTGCCAGGCAATGCAGTTTTGTTCAATTTTCCTGAAACACACAGAAAAATATAAAGCAAACAATAATGAGCATAACACATGTCTGACAGTGGAAGGTATTTATAGCTATAGTTGCCAGACCTAATCTACACTGATACTGCAAAACCAGACAGCTTACTATAATGTTGTCTCTCTCGATCTCTTTTTCTTTGCCTACTTTTCTTCCAACTGGCAGAGTAGGTCAGGGTGGTGACTCTTTTGGTCATTATACCTATACCAGCACTGGTCACTAGAGTGGGTAATTCCCATGGCATCATTCACCACCCTATCAAGTGCATGCCAGACATCTACTTTATATAGGGGAACTTCATAATTTCCCAGACAGACATGCATGACCCTTGCTGCATTTGCAGCGAGTGTAAAAAATTTTTCACACTCACTCTACACCACATGAAAGCCCCTTCAGAGTTTGAGCCTTCAGAGAAATCCAATCATCAAGTTAAGTCCAGAAATTACAGTGATACCCAGGAAATGTTACTGTTTGTTGCATATTATAGATTACTGAGCATTACAGCAACACAATGCTCATCTATATCACATTGATGCTTCTGGTCAGTAGCATGGTGAAGGGTGACTTTACCACAGCCAGGCTCACGAGACTGTTATACTCTACATGACCACAATGCCTCTGCACAAGCACAATAACAGGCTGCAGTACTGTGTGTATTTTAGTGTGTGTGTGTGTGTGTGTGTGTGTGTGTGTGTGTGTGTGTGTGTGTGTGTGTGTGTGTGTGTGTGTGTGTGTATGTATGTTTTGTGTGTGTGTGTGTGTGTGTGTGTGTGTGTGTGTGTGTGTGTGTGTGTGTGTGTGTGTGTGTGTGTGTCTGAGTGTGTGTGTGTGTGTGGCGGGGATGGTTCATTCAGCTAGCTCATAGGGAAGACATATAGGCTGGATCATCCATAATACTGCCATGCAAGTGTCACCATACTGTTCCACATGCATACAGACAATTTGACAGGATACACTGGATACTGGGCCTCCATTATGCTGGGCACAGACTATGTTTTTACACGTGTAAGGGAAGGCATGCATGCCTCCCATGCCCACAGCTGCCAAACTATGGCACATTGTCAAAACAATTACCATATGGCAGCATCAGACACTTTTGCTGCAACCACCACAAGTGTGTTGGGGACAGTTTGGAGGAAAGTGTTGACTAACATATTAATTGATGCATATGTGTACTCAAGAATGTACCTGACCTATCATGTGACCAGAAGATGCTACTCCAGGCCTATCCTTAAGAAGGTTAAAGCAGACAAGGCCTTCTGGGACCAGGTTTGGCAGGGACTGGTGAAAGACATTGGTATAGTGAGCAGTCATAATAGCACTCATTGCCCATAGCTGACAGGATTGCATAGTTCTAGGGTGAACCAACAATATCATCTGTGTTTTAGCATCTGTTATCCTATCCATGCCAGCCATACCCCTACTACACAGACAGCACCAACACGGACAGCATATGAGTACTGCACCACCTCTGAGATGTACATACATGGCATTGTCCAGATACTTTTAGGTGGCCTTCACCACTATGCCTCTGGAACATTTCCTGACCTAGTTGTTACTGATGACATCAGTCAGAGGATGTGCAGGTTTGTGATCTGGCTACAGATGGCCACTAAGCAGGGGATGCCAGAGCTGCTCAGTTTGCTGCATGGCCTACACAAATACCTTCAGCCATTGGAGTTGCTTATGGGTATTCTGCAATGCATGCAGAGTACACCACATAAAGGGACCAGAAGCATATACACCTGGTGAGGGAAGTGGTAACCCACTTAGCATCCATTTGGCTCTGGAAAATTGAACTCTTCAGTTGTGTTAGGGAATAGTTCTGCACTGCAGGCTGCACACCATGCTGACACAGATGGCATACATTATCCCTAAGATGACCACACTGTTGATGGCCATCTCCACTCCTGTCCATGAACACTCTTATGACATGGCTGATGTATTCCATGCTCCAGTGTGGTCTTCACACTGGGTAGTAATCACTCACATAGGCATGTGGCATCACATAGGCATCTGGCTCCAATGTGGATTTCTTCTCCATAACCTTACCTCAGATAACATGCACTTTTGCCTAGACAAGGCATACTGGATACCATCAATCTGCCAGAACACCACAGTGGAAATACACTGATATTCCCACACACCTTCCTGATGTGCTATCTCATCCCCTGGATAAGCTGCTGCCAGTCTTGATACTGTAAGGCAACATGGTACACTTAGCCTGTGTTCCAACCATAGAAACTACACTCCATCACTGGAGGAAGTTACTCCTGTCACTTACCATTCATGTGTCCATGTGCATGGTTACATAAAACATCACCCTTACCCCTCCACCTATCCTAGCTCTAGTATCCTCTGTCACAGTGCCATCCACCTGTACAAATGAAGATGTCTGTGCCTTTTCTACTCCTCTGGCTAATTCATGTATTGTAATATCTGATGCACAGTGTGGCCCAGTATGGCCAGTTAACATACTATGCTCTGGGTGTGTTAATACATGCACTAGTTTTATTCTTTGTCTTTCTAGTAACAAACCACAGATGTGGACTAGATGCCATCTTCTTGTCAGTGCCGGAATGTATCGTGACCACCTCTGCCTTGCATGATAGCTCACTGTGTCTGGTTTATCTTCCATCTTCTCACCTGTCTCCTCCCTTGCTGCTGTCACATGTATGTGAATGAGTGCTCTAGTAGTTTTTGTAGCATCATGTTATGTACCACAGTAAAGACCATAAATATACTGCTATAGGTGTTTGGGGTATACTGCAACACTCCAACGCTAATATCTTGGCAGAGAAATGTCCTTCAGCAATCTATTCACATTCAATATTGTTATGTGTCTGCAACCATTCATTGTGGTATTCAGTCTCTGTCACAGTCCAGGGAATGTTGATAGTGTTCATCAGCCATTGCTCCAATGTGTGTCTGTCATCATCTGCAACACACAAAAACAAATGCTGTTATGAGTTGCCTGCTACCTATGTTCATGACACTGGTCTTTCCTGACCTCTATGGGTAGATGTGTACACCTACCAACTAGATGACAATATGGAAAGTCACAGCCCATGTAAGACTGGTATAGGTTGCAAATCTGCTACATCGGAATCATGGGAACTGCCACCTAGCAGCTGATGGAGTGGAAGCCTTTCTGGTTGATATACCCAGATTCTACAGAGAGAAGGTGGGGCCATCCTAGCAATGAAAGTGCAGTCAGTGGCCTCCAGGACCTTAGGGAAATGGGCTATGTTGTAGAATTCCGTTATAGTGGTGGTTGTCTCCTCTGCTGCTGTGGAAACCAAATATGTTCCTCCACATGCATCAGTGTCATGATGTGGAAGTGGTACAATATTTGAGATGTGGGGGACTGTGAAACTCATTACATCTTCTCGGTCAGGGCTGGAAAGGTCCCTGTTGAAAAGATGGATAATGCTACGCAAACCTTTATGTCCAATAAGATAGGAAATCCATGAATCCCCTCAATTCTGTCTGAGGTGGGCACATGTCAAGTTGTTATTGTATGATGTCTGTGCACCTAGTAACAATTGACTATTTTCTGGTCATGGAAGTGATCTTATGTCAACTACTGACATACTTTATTGCAATGTAGAGTTCAGTGGCATGCAATATCGTGGAAAATGGCTCCCAAGATGGCCATTGACACATGCTGCCCAGCTAAAGCAGATGCTGTTCCAAGTTTCTTAATGTAAGTAATACACTTTTTTAGCAAGAAATGATAGTGTTTAGATAAGATGATCACCATGGCTTATTGTGACAATTTTATTATGTTGTTAAATTATGGTACCATGCATCATTTGTCATTTTTGTTTACAATGCTTGTCATTTCAATATTGACACCCATATTTATGTTCTTATGTGGTCATGTGCATGTGATACATCCATGCTTTTTCCCACCAGTGACATCATGCTACATGTGTCTTGAAATCATCCCTTCCAGCATGCCTCTCAACTTTACAGATTTTTGCAGAAGGTCCAGATTTTGGACTCATATTTTTGTTCCATTTTTTATAAAATTGTGTTTTTCTGGCAAATTAGTGGCAAATCATTTAGGAGTGAAACTTGAAAATAATGACAGACATTTGAGCTCCTGATTTCATATCCTTCAGAAAATTCATGCTAATTCAAAACCTGTTATTCTATCAACTTTCTAAGTTTGTAAGAGCAATATTTTAAATTTGTCTCTATTTTTTGGCCTTTGTCCCACTTTTATTTATGGCTTTGTCCAGATTTCTTGCTCTAAGAGGCTGGGAGGTATGTTTCAGTCATTTTAATATTTGTTCACCAAGAAAGCGAACTGGTCCAAGGACACTTTTCAACCACAACTCATGTCCAAAGACAAATATGACACACAGAATTCATAACATGAAATCAACAATCATATAGTAGTAAAACAACTAAATATAAGCAAAGCTATTTACAAGATGTTTGATCAATTATAATGTATAATGATAGTAATCTGTGCCATGTCAGTAGCAATATCTGCAAAAAGGAAAAAGAAAAAAATGAAAACTATATTTAAAAAAAAAACTAACTTGTGAGTGAAACACACAGTTGTAAAAGATATAACTGCAGGGTGTAGAACTGTAATGATATCAGTATATCAGCCTGCATCTCTAAAGCAATTACATTTCTTTTCTGTAATACGTTGAGTCTTATGAGTCTTTTTAAAAACAGGAATTTGTTATTTTTTTATCAACTGTTTAGGAATGTTGTTCCAAAATATTGGCACTGTTTTCAAAACTGCCTTTCACACATAGCTAGAATGAATAATAATTGGAATAACTGTATGCAGTCAGTGTCCTTTGGGAATACCTTTTTTTTTTAATGCCCTTCATGAAGAATTTTGAAAATGAGGATGTTGGGAAGAAGAGATGCTCATGATGAAATATAGACCACTTAGTTCTGCTCAGTGTTGTACTGCAATGCTATCTGCCGTTAGCTAGATGAATGAAAGTTTTATTTTTGGTGGTTTGAATTAAAGAACTATTTTTGGCAGAGCACAGGAAGGTCATATTCAAGTCTGGAGAGGAGAACATTTATAGATCTAGAATGTCTAGCTTCTAATTTGATTAAGTTATACCTAGCGTCTCCCCTGAAAAGAAAATACTAACCTACTGGCACTAACCCGATCAAGAAAGGATAAATAAATAACATTTAAGATTTTATAGAAAAGTTTCAGTTGCGTTAAAACTTAATTAACTTGGGACTCAGTATGATAGTTAAATGTGAGGGTAGCATCAAGTGTATTACCCTAGTATTTTTCTGTTTAGTCCATCATAGAAGATTTCCTAACAAAGCCTTTGTAGTAATTTTGTGTGTATTCTTAAGTTTTTGAGGTGTACTGAATGGCACAAACTAGTTTTCCCCAGTGTTTTCTGTTAAACTGTTGTTATAAAGTAATTTCCATATAGCTTTAATGTCTTTATGCAGTTCCTTGATAAGTATTGATTGGTTCTTACTGTCTCTGGTAAAGTTTATAGGGTAAGTGTACAGGACACAGTTGGTTTGAGTAATATCCAAGATGAGGTCATTTATAAATAAAAAGAAATGAAAGGGACCAAGTACAGACCCTTGTCTAAACCTTTGTGCATGGTATCTGTTATTGAGAACTTGTAAGGACCAAATAATGTAAACATATGGTTGTTAAGACGTCGCTTAAACCACTGAAGTCATTAGAAAATTCAGGATCAGCCAGTAAAAGGGAGTGGTCTGCAGTAAAGATGGCCATTTTAAGGTCCAGGAAAATTATACCAGTTACACTACCTATTTTCATATCAGATAAACTGTTCTGTCGATATGCAAGTTTCTGTAAACGTACTATGCATAGGCCTGAAACCGTGTTGCTTATCTCAGAAAATTTGTGATTGTGTGATGTATTTTAGTAACCTTTCATAGAATGTTTTCAAGGATTTTCCATACAGGGCAAAGATTAGCAATAGCATGGAGATTATTTATTGCTGAGGTGGAAGATGTCTTGCAAGTGGTAAAATGAGAAAAAACTTGAAGGTAAAGGGCAGAGTGTTAGTGGACAGAGAGAGAGAGAGATAGAGTGAGAAGGTGGTTAAAGAGGTAAGTTAAGAGGCTGCAGAATATACCACTATCTAATTTCAAGAGTTATACTTGCTGTGAATCTCTTCAAACTGACTTTTTACTTGAGACTTAAAGATTGTTTTGAAATAATAAAAAAAAAAAAACAGAAATGTATTTAAGTACTTTATGAATTGAGGGAATGTTAGAGGAACTGTTGGAACATGTGGTCTGGCGGGAGGTATTTATGTTGTCTTTGAGTTTAGTGATGAAAGAGGAGCTGAAATTGAATATAACACTAGTTTTAGGTAAATTTGTGAAAAGCCAAAACTTTCCATTGCATTACATAATAATTTGGGTTGGATTAAGTAAAATATTTTGCACTTTGTGGAAATATTCAGTTTAGCTTGGTTAGTGTTGATTCAGGTTTGCTTTTTTAGTTTCTGGTATTTTGAATATCTATCTGTGCTACAAAGTTCATTCTTCCAGTCAACCCATGACTCATTCCTGTGCTTTATACAGTTTCTAATTACATGAGTAAGCAGGGAGGCTTGTTTGCATTGCACTCTTAGTTTTTTGAGAGGGTATAATGTATTCTTTGTAGGATAACTGTAAGTAGTAAAAAATAGGCAGGCAACAGTAATTCTTAAACTTTTATGGTTAGTGCTTTCTTCAAGTATTCTTACACTCAAGTTCATCAGACATTAATTAAAAGAATGGTAGCCATATTTAAAACCAGATTCATAGTCACATGTTCAGTCACCTGACATGACACCATGTCACCTGATACAATTCTCATTTCTATAACACATGTACCTAAACATTGTATAAACAATTGTGTAAAAAATGTATATACACTTTCCTATTGACTTAATATTCAAATGCATATGTACATATGCAAAGAATACATAAATATACATGAAAAAGCCAGCTAAAACATCCAAGAAACAATATTTGTTATTGTGTACATAAAAATTGTTACATGTCACTAAGCGGCCTAAATAGATTTCAGTTGAATGTCATAAATGCATGTACTTGTGCATAAGGGGGGGGAGTTTATGTGTATATAACAAACACAAAGAGTGCCCCAAATTATGTGTCTATTGACCTGAGTATTAGCCTTGTGTTAATGTTTTAAACTCCTCAGTTTCAAGACACATGCCAAAGAGCATACATCGTTCAACCCTGGTGTCACATAGGTCTTGGTTCTAAGCTGCCAAATCAGCTCCTTCACCTCAAGTTTTAAGCCTAATAGACCGCCCCTGATGTCAAATTTAATTTGGTCGATCACCCTGAATGTGAAGGAATGACCAGGGTTTTCTACCACATGTTTTGCAAGAGCGTTGTCTGCTTTGGCTTTCCTAATGTGGTAAATATGCTCGTACACTCTTTCCCTTAGTTTATGCTCAGTCTTGCTGATGAAAAAACCCGTACAAGACTGGCAGGAAGCGAGGTAAACAACCGTAGTGGAATTGCAATGAAATCTGCCCATACAAGTGAATTTTTCATCCAAGATGTTAAATCGGTTACCTGTTTGCATAAACTTGCAATAAGAGCAGGCTTCACATTTGTACATAACTGGAATACGTATCATCTTTGGGGGTGGCAGTTCCAAGAGGTTTTTCAAATGAATCTCCCTCCTGTAAACTACATTTGGTGCAGGTCCAAATTTAATAAATTCTTTGTCTATTTGAAAAATATTCCAATTCTTTTGCAGAATCTGTCTAATGTTTTCACCATCTGAACTAAACATAGTAATAAAGGCATACCTATAATCGACCCTTAGGTTACTTTCACCTCCAACAGGTACCCTGTCATCAATTCTCATTCCCTGATTGCTGTTATCTAAAATGGCTTTAAAATGGCTAGTTGTCCTTTTATTTTGAACTTCCTCAAATAGGTTGCTCAACATGTCTACAGGGTATCCTCTGTTTGTGAACATTTGCAATAACAATCTACACTCCTCCTCAAAGTCAATGACCATAGTACACATTCTTGTGGCCCTGACCAGTTGTCCCTTGACTACGGACCTTTTTTGACGTTGGGGGTGGGCAATACTGTAATGGAGAAAGGAGTTACAAAAAGTGTCCTTCCGATGTATTTTGGCTAAATACTGTTTTTTGGCATTATCCTTCCTTAGTTCAACATCAAGAACCTACATCTGAAATTGGCCTAATAACAGAACTGTTGGACATAATTTTGTCCAAGAATTTCTTTTTGTTCAATGGCCAGTTCTATTTACAGAACAGTGGGGTGGCAATGGGGTCCCCAGTGGGGGGCAGTTTTGCTAACCTAGTAATGGCCTTTTGGGAGGACCAATTTGTGGCATAACACCATAAACAGATTTAACGGTGAGATTCATTACTATACCAGATTTTTGGACGACATTTTTTTGATCTTTAAGGAAGAAGAAAGTACGTTTAAGGAATTTATGACATGCTGCAACAACACAATGGATTTTCTGATATTCACCCACGTATTTCATACTGAAAGAATAGCTTTTCTTGATGTTGAACTAAGGAAGGCTAATGCTAACAAACAGTCTTCTTCTTCTTCTTCTTTCAGTTGCTCCCGTTAGGGGTCGCCACAGCAGATCAACTGTTTCCATTTCCTCTTGTCCTCTGCATCTTGCTCTGTCACACCAACCACCTGCATATCCTCTCTCACCACATCCATAAACCTTATCTTAGGCCTTCCTCTTTTCCTGTTACCTGGCAGCTTCATCCTTAGCATCTTTTTTCCCAATATATTCTGCATCCCTCCTCAGCACATGTCCAAACCAACATAATCTTGCCTCACTGGCTTTGTCTCCAAACCTTCCAACCTGGGCTGACCCTCTAATATACTTATTCCTAATCCTGTCCATCCTCCTCACACCCAGTGCAAATCTTAACATCTTCAACTCTGCCACATCAAGCTCTGACTCCTGCCTTTTTGTCAATGCCACTATCTCCAACCCGTATAACATAGCTGGTCTCACTACCCACTTGTAGACCTTCCCTTTCACTCTTACTGGTACTCGTCTGTCACAAATTACTCCTGACACTCTTCTACATCCACTCCATCCTGCCTGTACTCTCTTCTTCACCTCTCTTCCACACTCACCATTACTCTGAACTGTTGATCCCAAGTACTTAAACGCATTCACCTTCGCCACCTCTACTCCCTGCATCCTCACCATTCCTCTATCCTTCCTCTCATTCACACACATATATTCTGTCTTAGTCCTGCTGACCTTCATTCCTCTTCTCTCTAGAGCATATCTCCACCTCTCCAGGGTCTCCTCCACCTGTTCCCTACTCTCACTACAGATCACAATGCCATCTGCAAACATCATAGTCCACGGGGACTCCTGGCTGAGCTCATCTGTCAACCTGTCCATCACCATTGCAAATAAGAAAGGGCTCAAAGCTGATCCTTGATGTAATCCCACCTCCACCTTAAACGCATCCATCACTCCCACCGCAGACCTCACCAATATCACACTACCCTCGTACATATCTTGTACCACTCTTACATACTTCTCTGACACTCCTGACTTCCTCATACAATACCACAACTCCTCTCTAGGCACCCTGTCATATGCTTTCTCTAAATCCACAAAGACACAATGCAACTCCTTCTGACCTTCTCTGTACTTCTCCATCAACACTCTCAGAGCAAACATCGCATCTGTAGTGCTCTTTCCTGGCATGAAACCATACTGCTGATCACTAATCATCACCTCCCTTCTTAACCTAGCTTCCACTACTCTTTCCCATAACTTCATGCTCTGACTGATCAGTCTAATCCCTCTGTAGTTACTACAGCTCTGCACATCACCCTTATTCTTAAAAATCGGTACCAAAACACTTTTTCTCCATTCCTCAGGCATCCTTTCACTTTCCAAGATTTCATTAAACAATCTAGTTAAAAACTCCACTGCCATTTCACCTAAACACCTCCATGCTTCCACAGGTATGTCATCTGGACCAACAGACTTTCCGTTCTTCATCCTCTTCATAGCTATCCTTACTTCCTCCTTGCTAATCCACTGCACTTCATGATTCACTATCCGCACAACATCCAACCTTCTCTCCCTCTCATTCTCTTCATTCCTCAACCCCTCAAAGTACTCTTTCCATCTGCCCAACACACTTTCCTCGCTTGTGAGTATGTTTCCCTCATTATCCTTTATCACCCTTACCTGCTGCACATCTTTACTAGCTCGGACCCTCTGTCTAGCCAATCGGTACAGGTCCTTTTCTCCCTCCTTAGTGTCCAACCTTTTATACAACTCTTCATATGCCTTATCCTTAGCCTTCTCTCTTTGCCATGCACCTCATCTCCTTATACTCTTGTCTACTTTCTTCATCTCTTTGACAATCCCACTTCCTCTTTGTCAACCCCTTTCTCTGTATACTCTCCTGTACTTCTTCATTCCACCACCAGGTCTCCTTGTCCTCCTTCTTCTTTCCAGATGTCACACCAAGCACCCTTCTAGCCATCTCTCTTACTAGCTCTGCTGTAGTTACCCAGCTATTTGGTAACTCTTCACTGCCACCCAGTGCCTGTCTTAACTCTTCCCTGAACATCACCTCACAATTACCCTTTTTCAATTTCTACCATTTGACCCTTGGTGCTGCCCTCACACTCATCCTCCTCTTCTTGATCACCAATGTCATCCTACAAACCACCATCCTATGCTGCCTAACTACACTTTCCTCTGCCACCACTTTACAGTCTCCAATCTCCTTCAGATTGGCCCTTCTACATAAGATATAATCCACCTGTGTGCATCTTCCTCCACTCTTGTATGTCACCCTATGCTCCTCCCTCTTGTTAAAATACGTATTCATCACAGCCATGTCCATCCTTTTCGCAAAATTCACTACCATCTGACCTTCTGCATTCCTTTGCTTAACACCATACCTACCCATCACTTCCTCGTACCCTCTGTTCCCTTCACCAACATGCCCATTGAAATCTGCTCCAATCACCAGTCTCTCATCCTTGGGTACAGTTATCACCACTTCATCCAACTCACTCCAAAAATTTTCTTTCTCATCCATCTCACACCCAACTTGTGGAGCATATGCACTAACAAAATTCATCATTACACCATCAGTTTCCAGCTTCATAAACGTCACTCTATCTGACACTCTTTTCACCTCCAAAACACTCTTAGCATACTCTTCCTTCAGGATAATGCCTACGCCATTTCTCCTCCCATCCACACCATGATAAAACAATTTGAAACCACCTCCGATACACCTAGCCTTGCTCCTCTTCCATCTGGTCTCTTGCACACAATATACCAACAGTCCTGTGGTTCATCATATCAGCTAGCTCCCTCCCTATACCAGTCATACTGCCAACATTCAAAGTTCCGACCCTCACTATCACAGTCCTAGCCCTTACCTGCCTTCGGGGAATTGCCTTCTGCCTCTTCACCTCCTTCGGCCAAAAGTAGCCCAATTTTCGCCAGCACCCTGTTGGCCAACAGTACTGGTGGCGGTCTTTGTTAACCCAGGCCTCGACTGATCTGGTATGAGTTTCTGTACAGTTTTCTGCATGTGTGATGTGGCACAATTTTACACCGGATGCCCTTCCTGATGCAACCCTCCCCATTTATCCGGGCTTGGGACTGGCACAAAGAAATGCACTGGCTTGTGCATCCCCAGTGGCTGGGTTAATGCCAACAAACAGTATTTAGCCAAAATACATTGGAAGGACAGTTATTGTAACTCCTTCCTCCATTACAGTAGTGCCCACCCCCAGCATTAAAAAAGGTCCACAGTAAAGGGACAACTGGTCAGGGCTACAAGAATGTGTACTACGGTCATTGACTTTGAGGAGGAGTGTAGGTTGTTACTGCAAATGTTCATGGAGGAAGTTCAAAATAAAAGGACAAATGGCCATTTTAAAGCCATTTTAGATAACAGCAATCAGGGAATGAGAATTGATGACAGGGTACCTGTTGGAGGTGAAAGTAACCTAAGGGTCGATTATAGGTATGCCTTCATTACTACGTTTCATTCAGATGGTGAAAACATTACACAGATTTTGCAAAAGAATTGGAATATTTTCCAAATAGACAAAGAATTTATTAAATTTGGACCTGCACCAAATGTAGTTTACAGGAAGGGGATTAATTTGAAAAACCTCTTGGAATTGCCACCTCCAAAGATGATACATATTCCAGGTATGTACAAATGTGAAGCCTGCTCTTATTGCAGGTTTATGCAAACAGGTAACCGATTTAACATCTTATTTTTGAGGGCATTTACAAGCCTATAGTTTCTTGGCTATGGGGAATAGGGAACTTTATTTTTGCTATTGCTGTTTCCATTGCTTAACTGTTCTCTTGAGAGGTACCAGTCTATCTCCCCATCCCTCAACATAATCGCCACAGCTTCCCATAGTCTTTTATTCTTTCATATATGGCCTGGCCTGCTCCAGCTCCAATGATTTTAAATCCACAGCGAGGGTTCTCTCCCCTTGTTGCCTGTGATTTCTCTGATACACAGCAGTTGTAGTCGAGGTTTAATATCTATCAAATTTGCACTGCCATGATCTAGATTTTTGAGGTATGAAAAATTCACTGAAGCAAAATTGAGCGGTGATTGGTATGATATTGAAACTTAGCCAAGTAGCTCCTGAGCAGATGTGATGGACCCTACAAGTTCTTGCAGAGTTGGACATCTGTTTGATGCGACAGATCCTTTTCACCTCTGAGATTTTGTGGGGCAGCAAACTGAATTGGTGTCTCAGCTGCACCTGGCAGTGTCGGGTCAGATACATCTCCATGTTGATTGATGATGATCATTGGTCTGATATGTGGGCAGTAGATGAGAACTATGACCTGATGAGTCTAGAATGGTTGAAGGTCATGATAACTTGGAACTATGGTGTCTGATATTCTCCTAATGCTTACTCAATACAGTAGGTAATGGGTCCTGTTTGCTAGCTAGGGGTCTGATAACTAGAACCTACCTATTGGCTACTTTTGGGATTTTGGCCTTTTTCGTTTTATGCAGGTATTGATTGGGTTTTTTTAGTTTATGTAATGAGCATTTTGGCATTTAACTTGTGTGACATTTCTCTGGAAGGATATCTGTGTCAGATGTGTTTCCTTCTGAAGGATAGTTGTGCTAGATGTTTTTCTTTGTGTCATCCAAACCTTCTTGTCTTGCTCCTGGACCCTGTGGTGTGAAACACTTGTGCTTTGGAGTCTCACAAAGAGCCCTGTGTACTGAAACTGTGACAGGAGAGGTGAGCTCCATTTGAGCTTGATCTCTGACCCTCCTGGTTACTCTTTCCCTGTAGGTTTGACTTGTGCCATCTGGGTGACCAGGTTAACTGAATTAGCTCTTAGCATTTCAATGATACTTCACTGATGAGTTTTTATCAACTGTTTGCCAAGGGTCAAGGTGTTTAATGATGGAGATCTCAATTTGGCTCTCAATGGATTTTCAATCAATCAAAAGTCTACAAGTTTCCAACGCAAAATGGATACCCCTTCATTAAGTCAACTCCATGGCTGATCCATTATGGGGATATGTCAAGTTTATGAGTATGATTTGTTCCTCTCCTCCTGAGGTGTCGAGATTGTGGCTGGCTTGCATCGGCAGGGTAATGTAATAGCAGCCCAGGGTTGGCAATTGAGCCACAGCTGGAGAAGGCAGTGGGCTTAATGCCCTGGTGCCTGGAGTGCACCATCACAGCCGGGATGACCATCAGAGTCCAGTCCTTAGCTGTAATTTAAATTCTCCATTGAGTGGCATTGGAGCACTTAATGGGGACCAGGCTGGGTCCCATGGCGGGTACCATTTTTGCTCATTTGAGGTGTGCTTGGAGTTTTGGAGATGTTTGTGGAGGGGGTGTTTTGGATGTTTGGGGGCCTCCAATGGGGGGGGTGTTTTTCAGGGAGGAGAGAAGTTCTCAGCATGTTGGTCAGCCAGTATGTGTCTGTTCTTTGTACTTTGATTCTCAATCTGGCCATAGTTGTGTCTGTCATGTAGAATATCCCACAGGGTTTCCTTCTTTAGCTCTTTAAGGTCTAAAGTCCTTCTTTTCTTTTTTTTACCTTTTTTCTTTTTTTTTTCTTTTTTAGTTTTTTTATGAGAGCTCTTTTTAAAGTTTTTTTGTTTTTTAGTTTTTTTTCTTTTTGGCTTTTACTCTTTTTTGTTTTGCCTTTTTGTTGTAGTAGAAGTTTGTTTTGTTGTAGCTGGTCCCTGCTCTTGGCAGTTACTTGTTTGGGACGTCTTTGTTTTTGTTTTGAGTTGCCTTTTTTTATGCATGCAGTCCACAAGTGCAGGCGAGCATTGAGGTGTTGCCCATTCATTTTGTAACTGTGTCAGCCAAGAGAGTGGGCCTTGACTCAGAACCACACTAGTCTTTAGAAGTAGAAAGTGGAGTCTGGGTTTTATTTCAGGTCTTTTTTTTTCCAGTGGGGGTGGGATTTGAGTTTGGGGTGGGTTAGTTTGTGATCTGATATTTGAGTGTTGGTGTATATTTCCTCCTCTTTGTGGGGTATATTTCCATGTATGCGAATGATGAGATCAAGATGATTTTCTCCTCACTTCTTTTGCTGATGGTGTTTGGGTTGTTGATGAGTGTTTCCTTTTCATTTGGGCTTTTGGGTTTGGGGTTTGGGGGTAGGTAGTTGTGTTTTGAGTGAGTTCCTAGAAGTCACCTAGTATGATGGTGTTTGGTGATGGTTTTTGTGTTTGTGATGTCTAGTGTTTCGTTTTAGTGGTAGCTGAGTGAGAGGTTTGTGAGGTGGCCACCAACAATGCCTACAGGCAATTTGCAGCAGAGCATTTGATTTTGGGTGTTTGCCCATGGATGTCTCGATGCATGCGTCCTCCCTCCAGGTCTTGTTGAGGGTGTCTCTGCTTTGATGGGATTAATATCTCCTTTCTTGGTCGGATTTTGGGGTGATGGGGCCGGAAAATGATAAGAGGTAAATTGCTTTCAGTTGCTCTCAGGAGCCTTGAACCAACCAGGTTTGTCTCTGCAGTGGCATCATGAGACATAGAACTGAGAAGGGCGCAAGCATCGAGTTTTTTTTTTTTTTAGACTTGCATTTCTAGGGTGGTAGGTTTTGTTTTTTTTTCCTTTTTTTGTTCTAGGCACTGGTAGGTTTAGAAGGCACTATGGGCCTAAAAAAAAGCTGGCCATGGGGCCAATAGAGCCACCCAGGGTGCAAGCAGGTCAGGGTGACAGGTCGCAGCAGCTTGTTGCGTCGCAGACAGTCAGCATGTCATCCCCAGCCACCCGATTGAATGACACCAGAGTTAAAAGCACACCAGAGTTCTGATCATTTTTCTCTCATTATTGTGCATCTCTGTTTGGTGGCATAGGATACTGCTCAAGGTCATACTGCTCAAGGTCAGCCTCATAAATCCAGGAAGCTCCTCAATGTCTCAATGTCTCTTAGGATTTCATGTAGTCCAGTGCGTTTCAGGTCAGCGTGGACAGCGACTGAGTGGACAATGACTGAGTCATAGAGACACCTGACCTTGCGTTATGTGAGATGTGCTGCGATTGATCTTCAGCTTACTGGCTGTGGTACTTCTCCTTACCAGTGTGGGTGGCTGGGAGTCAGTGTGTGTAGTGTGTCTGGTCAGTCACCAATGTGTGTATGACTAGTGTGTGTGTTTGGGCTGGCTGTGACTGACTGTTTGACTTGACACTGTGACTCTGTGTATGGAGTGTGTGTTGTGTTGAGGTGGTGGTTGTTTGGGTGTCTGTGCTTTGGTGGCCTCTGCTGTTTTGTTTTTTTTTTGATCAGAGCCGCAGTATGTCTTTGTTGTGTGTTTGTGTATGATTTGAGGTTGTGTGTGATGGTATGTGAGACTGGGTCTAGTAGTGTGTGTAACCTTCCCTCCTCCTGACTGCCAGTCCTATGTTGAGAGAGCTCAGCTCTCAGCCCAGTTTTGGCTGTATAGTGCTCTCTCGCATGTATTTGTGTTTTGTGGGAGGAGGTATCTTGGATGAAAAATTCACTTGTAAGGGCAGATTAATTGCAATTCCACTATGGTTGTTTACCTCGCTTCCTGCCAATCTTGTATGGGCTTTTACATCAGCAAGACTGTGCGTAAACTAAGGGAAAGAGTGTACAAGCATATTTCCCACATTAGGAAAGCCAAAACAGACAATGCTCTCGCAAAACATGTGGTAGAAAACCCTGGTCATTCCTTCACATTCAGGGTGATCGACCAAATTGAATTTGACATCAGGGGTGGTCCATTAGGCTTAAAACTTGATGTGAAGGATCTGATTTGGCAGCTTAGAACCAGAGCCTATGTGACACCAGGGTTGAACGACGTATGCTCTTTGGCATGTGTCTTGAAATTGAGGAGTTTAAAACATTAACACAAGGCTAATAGGTGAATAGACACATAATTTGGGGCACTCTTTGTGTTTGTTATATACACATAAACTCCCCCCTTATTCACAATTACATGCATTAATGACATTCAACTGAAATTTATTCAGGTTGATTAGTGACATGTAACAATTTCTATGTACACAATAACAAATATTGCTTTTTGGATGTTTTAGCTGGCTTTTTCATGTATATTTATGTATTCTTTGTATATGTAGATATGAATTTGAGAATTAAGTCAATAGGAAAGTGTATATACATTTTTTACACAATTGTTTATACAATGTTTAGGTACATGTGTTATAGAAATGAGAATTGTATCAGGTGACATGGTGTCATGTCAGGTGACTGAACATGTGACTATGAATCTGGTTTTAAATATGGCTACCATTCTTTTAACTAATGTCTGATGAAGGTGAGTGTAAGAATACTTGACGAAAGCACTAACCCTAAAAGTTTAAGAATTACTGTTGCCTGCCTATTTTTTTTTTTTGTTTTTCAGTAGTTTGTTTGCAGTTTGACTCCGAACTGTAAGTAGAACAGAAAGAAGGGAGTGGTTGCTCCAGGTGCAAGTTGTTAGGGGTCATGATCAGCAGGTGCCAGTGAACCAAGAGTGCAGTGTTGGTATTAATTCATGAAAATGCAAGCATATTGCAATATTACTAACATAGTCGTCCAAGGTTTTGAAACGCATAGGATGTCCTGAACCTACAATAAAGTCATCAATGACTTCTATGGTCTCCCAGTACAAGGTTGCAGAAAAAAATATTTTTTAATGAGCAGTGGGCTGGGTTGGGCTCAGGTAGTGTGTCCTGTACTAGTCTGTAGTTATTTTTTGCAATAGCCACAAGACTCTTGGCTATTAGTATAAGAAACATAAGAGTCTACAAGGAGTAAAGCTAGAAATATTACAGATAAAACTTACAGGTCCAACTTTTCATTAATATCTGTTCAGTTTTGTTGCGTAATCCTGATACTAGCTTAGTGCTACATAATGGTCCCTACATGGACTAAATCTACTGCATTTCTGAGAACTCTATTGTATTACCAGCAGCTCTCATTCTATGTATCACATGATCACTGCATATGTGATGATGTTTTAGAAAAGTGAATGTTGATGAAATTCCCATATTGTTTCATTAACTTGTTTACTAGTTAACCTAAATTTCTCTAAGGAAATTTTATATGCTGGCCTTAATGCATTCATTAGGTGGATGACAACAAAGTAGCTTTAATGGCTATATGGCATGTGCAGTTAAGTCTCACTCTTGCTATTATATTTCCCTTAACTTAAAGATTAGTATCATCTTACAGAGGGGGGGGGGTGACACTTTTCTTAGCTGGTTATCACCCAGTATTATCATATTCAGTTTTCCAGATGACGATGTATGTGTATAAATGTTTGTGTGCGTGTGTTGTATGCTGTCTGTGCATATACTTTGTGTGTGTGTGTGTGTGTGTGTGTGTGTGTGTGTGTGTGTGTGTGTGTGTGTGTGTGTGTGTGTGTGTGTGCGTGTGTGTGCGTGTGTGTGCGTGTGTGTGTGTGTGTGTGTGTGTGTGTGTGTGTGTGTGTGTTTGTGTGCTTTATGTCCATGTGAATGCCTGCTGAGTACTATATACGTATGTATGTATTTATTTAATTACGTACTTGCTTACTTTTTTTTTTGGTAGTTGGAACTGAGGCCTAACACTAAGAGCTGTTTAATGAGCAGATACAGGGTTTGGTTCCTTCAGCCTTCATTTGCCTGCTGTGTGATCCCGAGCAAGTCACTTGACCAGACAGTGCTTTATGGCAACTGGGAATCTGGGGTAGGTTCATTAATGGTTTCCTGGACTGCACGTCTAGTAACAGCCTATACATGTATTTATTTATATATTTAGATGTATTTATTTATTTATAGTGTTTGTTATCCGGCTAGGTGAACTTTTCAGCCATGATCTGGGTGCTTTCAGCACAAACATTTACATTTTCATAGAGCTCATGCCATAACAATAGATAAACAACAGTGTAGTAAATAACATGTCAGCAATGAAATAGTTCTGACAAACAGGACAGTACATCACACATACAGTATAAAATATAAAAATTCAGATTTGGGTCATTACTAAGCATATGACAATGTTACCATAGGGATCCAATGAGTGCTCGAACACCCTTAGTAATAATCCCTTCGAGTTTCGTTATATGGCCAGCCTTTCGTAACAAAATATCCTTATGTACTGAACAGTGTAACGTTCTAATGGCAACAATAAAAACTCTGCGACTTTCTACAGTGTAATTTTAGTTGTTCCTTTAACAGCTTACCAGTCCAAAAGTATGTAAAACTTGTTTATTGTAACGTAGCGTATATTAAAACTGTGCATTGAAAGACAGTCCCATCACATATCCTGCACACTCGCTCGCTAGATGTACAATCCAAATTGCGATCCCAATCACATTTCCACACTCTCGCTCACTGGATAAACAATCCAAAATGCGTTAATGCGTTATGCGTTTAGGTAATAAATGCGAAACAAGTTCAAACATAACCTCGTTAGTGTGCTGTATGCGGTACTTCCTCAATGCACTGATTAAACTAAATAAACTAAAAAACTGTCACGAACAAAATAACGTAAACGGTTTAGCGCTTTCACCCAAATCTTATGGGCTTCCTCAGAACACCGTTGTTCAAGACAATCGAATGTTTAAAACCTTTTTGGTGCCAACACAAGCCCCAACTTTTTGAATATTTAAAGTGACATTACTCTATACGTAACTATAATGTATTGTTGGTGTTTCTAACGTGGTCACTTTTTCAAAAAATTCATTCCAAAATAACTTCACTATGAATGTGTTAAAATTAAACAATATGTGTCATACTAACTATTTAAATATCTATGATTAATAATAGTAATTAATACTTGGTTGTTGTGTGCTTGTGTAAGTAATACTACCTAACTATATAAAATCAAATCATTACTAAGCATGACAATAATTTGTGATGATGTAATTCTGGAGTACTCCGGCATGGAGATATAAACTATCAAAGTGAACATAACTTGTTTATAACTGATTGAACTTCATTTTATGGTAGTGGAGATAGTAGTAGATAGAGTAGAGATGAAAATAGATGTTCTCAGAATGCCAAGAAGGAAATAAATAACAGTGTAATTATCTATGTGTAATGTGCGTGTGTGTATGCATTTGTGTGCATTTGTGCATGTGTGTACATGTGAGTTTGTGTGTGCGTGAATGTGTATGTGTCTGTATGTGTATGTAGTGTGTGATATGTGTGCTTGCTTTGTTATGTGTAAGTGTGCGTTTAATATAAAAGCAATGCCAACACTGACCTTTAACATTACTCTCCATCATTTCATACATCTCAGCTCTCCAGATTTTCACAGAATGTCCAGATTTTTGCCTCATTTTTTTGTCTGCTCCCCATAAAATTTGTGTTTTTTTTTGGCAACTCACTGCTAAATAATCACATATATTTGAATTTCAGACTTCATAACCTTCATAAAAATGAATACTAACACAATCCCTGTAATTCTAACTACTTTCAAAGTTTATAAGAGCAATATTTAAAATCTGCCCCTATTTTTGGACCCTTTTACCCCATTATTTTAGGCTTTGTCCAGATTTCTTGCAATAAGAGGTTGTGAAGTATACATCACTGGAAAATACAGTTTTATTTAACATGGGTACTAAAAATGCAGCACACAGAATTCTTGCAAAGAATTCAGAAATTCTTTGCAGACATATCTAACAACTTTAAAAGAGCCGATAGTGAGCTTTTGAGATAAGTTAAGACTAGCTTGCTTGGCACCGCCGTAACAAAATGAATGCCTGGATTCAAAGTGCAACAGGTTTTATCCCACAGTTATCTCAGTAATTAACATGAACAATGAGGCTGTGGTCATTCATTTTCATATCAACAAAGCTTCACCACCATTACTCTGTAATGAAAAGCCAGAGTTTATCATTAGAATCAACACAACTGAAACGGAAAGTAGAATATTGTTCATAGCCCTGAAAGAATCCTGCATCTAAACCTATGAGAAATTACATTTTGTATGACACAGAGCAAGGAGTAAAATATACCATTTTGAAGACTAGCTATATGCAATGGCCTGTGTCTCAAAGGAAACACATTTATCCACAGTGGAAAGATAATCAGTGCTAGTTTGTCAGGTCATGAAACACACACTACGTAAGGTGTGAGGTAAGTTAGTTTATCAGGTCAAGGCAAAATGAATGCTTCCTAATACAAATAATTCATTCAGTACAATTTTCTGTGGTACAATATAGTAAAATATTTTCAAACATAGATAGTCTTCAGAACAAAGCTGCCAGTGACCTGTGTAATGTGACTCATTTTATCGGACGGTATTTTGTATACAGATACGCTGCATGTACACTCCAAATCTAATATCCCAAGGGATGAGTACAAAATAATTCATTCACAATTCACAGGAAAGAGGTTTGATTTAACTTCTTTAGTTAACATTAGGAACGCATTTATACATCAAAACTTCATATCTCTGTTTTTAGCAAAAAGTGTCTGCATCTCAGGAAATGTGACAGCAATAGAAGACATGTCAGATAAGATAAAACAGTAATTTTTACTTATTTTTGCTTATATAGCACCCGGTATTTGAAAGAACATGGTCTTATGACTCCTCATCAGACATTGAAAATAAGTTGGCTTTTTTTAAAACATGACAGATATGGAGCAATTCAAATAACATTAAGTAGCAGGTTTGTTAGCATAAACATTAAAGCAGAGGTTGTTGTGTCTTTCGGCTTTTCCCGGTTAGGGGTCACCACAGCGGAACTCCGGTCCGCTAATGATTGGCAGTTGATTTTTACGTGCTGAGTTGCCGGCCCTAACGCACAACCTTCAATGAAAGTACGCCCATTCACGCATGTCTCCACAGTAGACGCTCTAGCTGAGAATCGAACGGGACAACGTCTTGCTGTAAGGCGACAACGCTACCGCAGCACCACCACCAATAAGCAAAATAGTTATAAACACAATAGAAAAGTAATGTCTGAATGTAAAATAAGCGTTGCGGTACATCTGTTAAGATGAGGAAATACACAGTTCTGAAAATTATTTAGAAGGCGTTAGTTCTGTGAAATGCAATATTAAAATAAAGAGTTATGTATTACATTTGCTTCAAGTAGCCATTTTGGTTGAAAGAAGTCATTAAACAATTATCTAGCCTGATTGAAAGATTTGCACCACAGCCCCACTCTGGGGACCTGATGCCCCACCTGTCACTTGATGCCTTAATCTGAGAATGCCCATTTAAAATAATGGACGGCATGTTTTTTTTTACTGTTGACTTACTATATGCCATTCATATACAGTGACTCAGCATTAATGTTTATCACAGTTTCTTTAAGTTCTGAAACTGCTGGTGATTTTCATGTATTAAACATATAATACAAGTTACATGCCAACTAGAAAATGATCAAAAGTGGTGCATTCTAGATCCCCTGACATGGCTAAACTGTTATAGACCATGCAAGTGTGACCAATAGTAAATAACTTGAAAAAAATACATGTATGTCTTTTTATATATATGTTTGTGTGTGTGTGTGTGTGTGTGTGTGTGTGTGTGTGTGTGTGTGTGTGTGTGTGTGTATGGGTCCATCTTAGTGACAGCAGTTTTTTTTTTAAGAAAGTTTGAAGTATATAGAAAATTTATCCAGTGCACTTTAAGAGCTGCAGATGCTGAACAGAAGATGTTTGATTATAGAAGGTAAGTAGTTTGTTTTATCGTCAGGTGTAATGAGTTTACTGAGTGTTGATGTGTTTTGGGTATGGTATAGTGAATGCCTGACATGTTGTGGTGCATGTTTTGTATGTCAACCAACTGACACGTATATCGATCATTCTATAACTATAAATATATACACAGATGTAAGACCAGATCAAATAGACAGAATGCTGACAGATTGACATAAAAACATCAAATTAACAAATATCGATATGTTCTGTACTTGCTCTGTGGATTACTCTGGAGCAGACTAAACAAACTGCAAGTGTTTTTGCAAGGGGGCAAGCTCCCCACTCAGCCCAGCACCACCTGCTAATTAAATATACTAACTCTGAGATCACACAGTCCCCAGGGAAAGGGAATAGCCCAGGGATTGTCAATCTCCCACACTTGTTGACCATCTGTCTGCATCAAATGATGTCAGCCAAACAGCTTTTGGCATTTTGTCCATTCAATCGGGTGTCTTACACCATATAGATAGATTTATAGATAAATGGATAGATAGATATGAGAGTACCTAGAAATAACAAATCACCAAGATGTCAACGTGTTTAACTTCAACATTACATAATCAAAAAAAAAAAATGTTGACACATCATGGTGTGTGCTTCTAAGCATAACCTCAAAATATGCAAATGTAAATCAATGTTTTCCTCTCTACCTCCAAATCACCTGCTACTTATAAATGTTTACTCCAAGACTACATCATACTGGGAAAAGGCAGATTCCTGAACACCGGGGCATACCCAGAGACCATCTGCTTTGTCAACCAAAGTGTGCTTTCAACTTCCTATACATTTAAAATAACAGTTTATGCAGCAATCTGAATTATTTGCAGAAGTCTTTAAGCTCACTGTGGTTTTGCCGTCTAGCCCACACAGTTTGATAATTACAACATATCAGAAATGCTACAGCGGTTTCCAGCATTCTGAAATTCTTATTTTACTCATTAACATAATTAGGGTTGCAAGAAATTATTTACATTCTTCTCCACAATCAAGACTGCCAGAAAAACCTATGCAGTGTATGACTCCTGAGCTGTACAGTTAAAGTGATGCAGCAATGATAGCTTACGTTATGGTGAAAAAAGTAAATAATACCTGCACGAACCAGTGACTTTATGGTTAACCTTGAGTAAGATTTGGTAACATATTTATTAAAAAGTAAACAGGGAAACCAGGTTTAATGATAGCCAGGAATTAAAAAAAGTGTAGGCAGGCAAACAGCAAAGACATACTGCAGTGTAAGGTGACTACAATGCTGCACATTCAAATCATTCTATTTGTGGGAAAATCAGCATGTCTGTTCTTTTAAAACATTGCTGTTGCTCTTTTTGTAGGTGTTCCTGAGGGCAGTGTAGTACACATGGTTTCTGCAGTATACTCGGGAGAAGGAGAAGTAAGAATTATAAAAGAGAAGAGCAAAAACAGAGGTTAGAAGGGGTGCAGAGTAACAGCTCTGTGTAGTTTTTGTGGAGATGGCATTACCTAGCTGAAACAGTAAAAAAATATTAAGTGACTAGAGGAATATTTAAATGTAAATTGCATTAATGAATTCACTCTTCATGGAAATGACAAGCAGGCAGGCAGCTTTCAATCATGCATCCCCATCAGCAAGACAATGGACCTGATGAAGCAGTGTCTTATATGTTCTTCTCTGTAGAACTGTGGGGAAAATTAAAAAAACAAACAAAAAAAAAAAAAAACTAAAAATAGAAACTTGTGACTGAGTTGCTAAAAGGATACACTATAAAGGTGTATAAATCGTCAGTGATGGCACTCTGAGGTTTTCATAAAATGTTTTGGTAACTACAGATAAGGCATGTAAAAGTGAGCTCATTACTTCTAGCAGGGTTAATTTATGAGTCCCTGTTGTTCAGTATGACAAGATCTCAAGCTGGTAAAGTCAGCTTCCTGGGCATTCAGCCTGATGAAAACATTTAAAGTGGTTTCTGCAAGTGTCCCCTCCACTTTGGGTCAAGTCCCCCTACATCCCCAAACTTCATTACACCCACCTCATAATCACACCCAACACCATAGGCACATAAACTCTGAAGAAAGGAGAAATAAAAATATCAAAATTACTTATATTAAACAATTAAAAACTGCACAGGCAGTAGTGTCCTATGGAAAACACTGTTTAGGATTTTAATTTTTTTGAACACAAGAAATCTTGTCCACTATACACTTAACAAGGTATAAAGATGGCTTCCATGAGTAGTTCATGCAGAAATACATATTTCTCTGCTCTGTTCTTGCATTTAAGTTCATATTTATTGATGGAAAAATATCAAGACTTTCCACAAAACATAGATTAGATATATGTCAAGTGTATAAGTGGATTCACTTTGTAATCTTGAAATACTGAAATAATGAATTTCAGTATTTCAAGACTATAAAGCCGAACGTCCGAAATAGCAAAACCCCATAACCGCCAATATGGAAATGTTGAATTTGTGGTTTTGGTGGTGTGCTACATGACGTGGGATGTACTGTGTGCCTGATTTACATTTGGTATGTGGCTATGGTTGGAAATTAAGGTAAGTGAGTATTTTTTTATGGGTTTTGAGTAGGGATTTGAGTGTATGTGAGTGTGTTCGGAAGTTTTAGGTATAGGTTAGGGTAGGTAGGTAAGAGTATGAGTGTGTAAGTGTTGAAAGTGGTGGTGTTTGTACATTTGTGATGTGTGTGCGAGAGGACTGTAGAGTGTGCAGTGGTGAACTTACTGTCTTTTTCTGTCTGGTGCAACCTTGGAGTTAGTATATATACGTAGCGGGGGACTGGGGGGGACAGCCCCCCTGTTTATATGTAGGGTAGGTTTATTTATTTGTATTATTGTGTTGTGTGTGTTTTGTTTGTTGTAATGTGGGGAGGCCGGTTATGTGTTGTGTGGTGTATGGTGTGAATTTCACGGTTTTCGGGTTTCGGTATTTTGGTTTTTCGGCTTTATAGTCTAGAGATACTGAAATTTGATATTTTAGTATTTCGAGATTATAAAGTGAATCCGTATAAGTATATATGCTCTTCTAACTCCTTCTCTGTTTCTATACTGTATCCTTAAGCTACTGCTCAGGCTGTAATGCCTCTATTCTTCTTAACTCTCTCAGTATCTGTCTGCATCACTAACTTTCTGGTTGCTATTTTCCTAACTGAAACTAACATTCTATTTTTTCATATACTATAACAGTCAATGTCATGCATTGCACTACCTACGTACTATTTTTTGGACACTATTCTACATCATGTATGGTGAGAGTGACTATTATTGTCTGTTTTAACTCTATAGAATTGCCTAGATGTGTAGTAATAGGTTCATAGGTTCATAGATAGGTACTAGGCTATTGGCCCTAGGGCCTATACAAGCCTAGCCAAAAAGGTACCCTGGCTTTCGCAACCCAAGAAAATTATTTTCCTGTGCCTCTGTTAAGCAGAACCACAGAAGTGATCCCCGGGGTGAATTTCCTATTACCCATCCAATCATCAAGATTTTTCTTGAAGAGTGCTAATGAGGAGCTCTGTTTGACATAGATAGGTAGTCTGTTCCAGAGTATGGGAAGTCTCTGGGACAGGAATTTATCCCTCCAGCATGTTCTGTTTATTGTGGTGACAAGGTTTAGGTCCCTAGAGCGTGTAGCTCGGAGGGATTGGGATTTCTTTAAGTGGAGCATGTCCAACAGCTCTGAGTTTGACATAGCTTTGTATGTTAGGCAGAGATCGCCTCTGAATAGGCGATATGCGACGGAGTAAAGCTGGAGTTTTTTGAGATGGTCTGTGTAAGGCATCTGTTTGAGGCCAGTAATCCTCTTTGTGAGGTATTTTTGCGGCCTTTCCAGTTGTTGTAGATGTCTTGTGAGGTACATACCAAAAGGGGCGTTGTACTCTATAATGGGTCTAATGAGTGATGAGTAGAGGGGAACAATGACCTCTTTTTTTCTGGATGAGAAACCTTTTGTGATGAGGTGTGCCACGTAGAAGGATTTCCTGACCACTGTGGCAATGTGATTATCAAAGGAGAGACTACTGTCTACCTGTGTCCCAATGTAATGTAATGGATTGCAACATCTTGTAACATAGTTTGTTCTTTCAACTTATTTTTGTATAATATTTTTAATGTAATTTGCATTGTATTGGATTATACTGCATTTGTATTGTACTGTATTTGGAGCTTTTCTCTCCATGCCTCTGCTGAAAACAGGTTCTGCAGACTTTGTCAGACCACCCCGCTAAGCAAATGTCAAATAAATAAATAAATAATACAGAGCTGTTGTCTATTAGAGAAGGTTATGCTCCAACTGCAGATGTCAGATGCTGAGGAGGAGAAATCCAACCTATTTTATGAGGATCTGCAACAACTTTTGGAAATAATACAAAACAAAGGATTGTATTCATTATAATTGATTGGAATACTAAAGTTGGTAGCGAAAATGCAACTACAATGGACAGGCTTTGCCTTGGAATATGTAACAATGCAAGACTTTGACTAGAAGAATTCTGCCAAGATAATTGAGTGGTCAAAGCAAACACTCTGTTTTCAACAGTCTAAGAGATGGCTTTACAAGTGGCTATCACCAAAATCAGACTGACTACATACTTTGCAGTCAGAGCTGGAAAAATTCTATGCATTTAATAACAATAAGACCAACAGCAGACTGTAAACTTTAGACTTAAAGAAAACACGAAAAGCATCTAGGCCAGTGAGATACAAGCTCAACAATATTACAAGTGAATATGTAGTGGAGGTGAAGAACAGATTTAGGGGATTAGACTTTGTATATAGAGCACTGAAGAACTATGTACAGACATGTGAGACTGTCTAGGAGTAGCATTAAAATATTACAAATCAAAAGAATATTAAAATGGAAAAATCCTCTGTGGAGATTATATATTGTTACTTTACTTATTCAATTTGTATGCTGAATATACCATGGGAAATACTGGTTTAGATAAATCAGGTGATAGAATCAAAATTTACTGGATAAATAGTAACAACCTAAGATATGCAGGGGATACCACTCTGATGGCTGAAAAGTTAAAGAGTTTGTTAATGAAAATAAAAGCAAAAAGCACAGCATTTTCTTGTTATTCAATGTCAGTATGGCATAATGGATAAGGCACCTATCTTCAAATCAGAAGATTGTAGGCTTGAGTACTACCATGGCCATTCAAAATCACTGTTGGAGTTTTCTGGCAGTTAGCATAGAGGATTAAGGCTACAGATGGCTAGAAAGCTGCTTCCTGTGTTACAGGGTTTGACTCCATTAGCCTTCATTTGCCTACTGTGTGACCTTCAGCACATCACATAACCAGACAGTGCTTTGGGACAATTGCGAAATTGGGATAGGTTCCTCAATGGTCACCTGAACCACAAGCCTAGTAACAACCTATGGATCAATAAAAAATAAATAAATGAAATGTGTCACCTAGCCTTGTCAATTCATTCCAAATAGCTATGGATATGGGAGACTTCAAACAAGTGACAGAAATTATTCTCCTAGGCTCAAAGACCTATGCAGAGGGTGAATGCAGCAAATAAATTAAAATAAACCTGCTTTTTGGAAACATGAAAAAAATGAAAACCTGAAAGACATTACAAAACAGAAACTCCTAAAATAATGACAATGACATCATCTATTTAGATGTCTGTCTTACACTCAACAACACCAGCCTGACACTGGTAGTGGCTTATCTTCCTCCCTATGCTAAGCTTAACAAGTTTATGTCACTTGTCTTAGAAATTGTAGACCATTATAACATAAATATTGAAACCCATAAAAATGATATTGAGAACCTCCTAATCAAAAATTTCCTCTGCTAACTAGTAAACACAATTCAGTAGACCATACCTAACCTAAATAATCCAAACATTATTAGACCTAATTATCACTAATGAACCATTTTAATCAATAAAATTACTATTTTGTCAGATCTCATCAGTGATCACTGCCCTATTATCCTTACCATCACACCCCTTCATTAAAAAATAGCCCCTTCACTGACTACCATCTATGTAAAGACTCAGCAACAAAACTATGATTTAAAGAACAAAATCTCTTGGTCAACAATAACCCACAAAACTAATTTACTCTTCAAAATCCCAAAAAATATTTCCCAAGTATCCTAAGTTTTTCCAATAAGATATGGTTTATCAACATAGAGGCTAATCTGGAAAACCTGGAACATGACATCAACTGAAAACTGAGACTAATTCATACATTTACAAAATCTAGCCAATAATGCTACTAGATGGCATAAAGCAAACTCCTATCTGTCTGCCCCAAACACTCTACAATGCAATCAAAAGAAATTGTAGACACTATTTAATAATATAACAGACCTTAACCCACTGAAAGAACCTCCACATAAAGACTATATTTTAATTCCCTTACATTTCAGCCTCAGACTTCTTGAAAGAATTCCCCACTCTTCCTTTCAGCAGTTCCTCTATACTTCAACTTCCTACTAATTTGAAATAAAGCATCACCAACTCACCACCCATCTATTTTAAAATCATCTCCACCAAAGACATAATCAAAAATTTGAGACAACTCCCTCAGATGCCCTCCAGGAGGAGATTGCCTTGACACCTGGTTTATAGTCTTCTAAAAAGATCACCTCCTGTGCCCTATAAAGCACCTCAACAACCAACATATAACCAAAAGTATTATGCCCAGGCACCAGCAAATATCAATGTTAACCCATTCCTCAAAACTTCTAATCCCCTGACAGCTAACAACTTTAATCCCATCTTTATCATTCCCACTCTGTGGAAAATACTTGAGAAAACAATGTACTATCAACTAGTCCAATTCCACAAATCCAAAATCCTTTTAAGTCATCAACATAGATTCTGGGCATGAAGGACAATATCTATCCTCTATATCAAAATTTCTAACTGCAGCAATTTTATTGACTAGCTTAGTTCTTTAATATAGTAGACCACCCACTCCTTCTAAATGCACTAAAAATAGCCAGAACAAGCCCACACATAGCCATTTAGTTCAGAAATGTCCTCTCCAACAGTTACTCTAAAATACAGATTGAACCAGCTTCCTCACCAGCTTAACAAAGCAGTTCCTGAATGATTCATGTTATCATGCATATGATTTTCTTGTTTATCAAGAGATACCCATTTGACCTCAAACTCTTCCCTACCCTTCTTATGCAGATGATATGATATGGTTATCTACAGATCTGGTCCATTCCTTGGTTCTATAAAAGAAGAACCAGAGTACAACCTTTCAGAAATGAGTAAGTGTCTACAACAGTACAAACTCATCCTCCGTATAAAGAAAACAATATCTGTGTTGTTTGGCACAACTCACAGGTTTAGGAATATCTTCTCTATTTGGACCATTATTTACAACAAAAATAAGCACATAGGAAAGGTCCAAAACTACATGTATTTGGAAATCTGACTAGATCCTGCACTCAGTTTTCAATATATATAATGCTCAACTTACCTAGTCAAAAGTCAGTAAACTACTTGTCTGGTCTAGGAAGATTTTCCACTTTTTTCCCATCGCTAGAATATGGACTCCCACTAGTTGTTGCTACCTTACAAAAGAATCTTAATAAAAATAGGACTGAATAGATATTACAAACATTATTAAAATTAAGCTTTTATCCATATGGATTTTCTTAGAGTGAAGAAGCTACATTTAAAATGCTTGATAACTAGATAGAAGCAACACATGATTAAATAGATCAGTATGAAATCATACTCAGATGATTAGGAATTCAATCAGTGTTGTAATGCGTGCTATTTTTTAGTAAACTAAGTCATTCAGACCAAGAGGAAGAGATGTATTTAACTTAAACTACTAGCAGCGCTCCTTCCAGTCCAAACATTCATTCAGTTTTGCTATGAGAGATTTCACCACAATTAATAAAGAAAAGTAGAAAAAGGAATCTTTAAAATTTTTGTTCTGTATGTTTTTATCTCTACTGTGTGTGTCAACAATTGCTCTCTCAACGCCAAATGGCCTATTCATTCTCCTTCAGCAGGGTGTGTATAAACTGGGATGACCATCACTTAGATAGCAATTGGGGTCAGCTCATATTTTTTGTCTTTTTCTCCCTGGGTCCAGGTATACACACTTGGCTAGATTCTTAGGAGCAGAATATAGTAGGCTGTCCTAGAGGATGTCTGCTCAGTTATGCTATAGGCATTCCCGCTAAGAGATTCTGTTCCTTTCCTCACAGCATGAGTACTGGTCTTTCAAGTCTCCACCAGGGAAATCCCATGGCTCATTGCGCTTTTGAGTGTACACAAACTTACTCCCACCCCTCAGGAGGTGAGGGGCAAGCCCCTTTTTTCCTCTCCCTCCCTGTCTGGTTCTTCCAGTGATGGAGCCATTAATCAAACCCTGGTCACCTGGGTGATAGTAAGAACTCCATCCTTCTGCATCATGAAACCAGCCTAATCTTTACTGTTTTGAGGTGTTTAAAAAGAACATTATTTTCATTCTTACTATCGAAGGTATATGTGTGCTCAGGGTCTATATTAGAACATTGAGGTTTCAAAACTTCAAATGTTCTAATATTGACCCCTATTCAGCGAACGCTGAAAATAGCGAAGCTACAGAAAACTGAATTTTTTCCTCAGGACAAAATGTGGTTATCCGTTTCTGTCGCTTTGCTATTTTCAGTGCTGTGGTGGAAAGTTACAGGTCGGGTTCAGGTAAGTGTGCAATTGGGCACGGGTTAGGTGAGTTAGGGTTAGGGCACGGGTTAGGTATGTGCGCAATTGTGTGGACGTGAGGGTTAGGGCGGGTTAGGTGAGTTAGGGTTAGGGCATGGGTCAGGTAAGTGTGTGATTGTGTGGACATGAGGGTTAGGGTGGGGTAGGTGAGTTAGGGTTAGGGCGCGGGTGAGGTGAGTGCGCGATAGTGGCGGACCTTAGGGTTAGGGTTTGGGTTAAGGTAAGTGGATAGTTAGTGGTGTATGTACAGTTTAGTGTAGGGTTAGATGTAAGATTTTAGGTGTATGTGTGTGGATTGCTGTTTGTTTGGTGTGCTTGTGTTGTGTGTATGTGTTTTGGAACAGCAATTTTTTTCCCTAGGAAAAATCCGCTGTTCTGCATGTTCGATGTTGCAAGCATTCGCTGAATAGGTGTTGATATTAGAACATTCGAAGTTTTGAAACTTCGATGTTCTAATATAGACCCGTGTGCTCATATGGGTCCCCTTCACATGATCAACTTTTCACAAAGTCAAAATTCATATGGCTGAGACCATATGATTGACTTTTGAAAAGCCGACAGTGCGGAACCACTATCTCCGTACAGTGTGGAATGGGAAAATTTCCCTCTTCCACACTGTAGTGCGATCTCGGAGTTGGTATATTTAAGTTATGGGGGGTGTGGTGGGCGGACCCCCCATGGGGGGGTGCAGGGGGGCTTGACCCCCTGCTAACAGTTTTAAGGTAAGAGTTTGTTGTGTTTTTTGTGTTTATTTTACATGGTTGGCTTTCCGAAAGTCGATCATATGATCTCGGCTATATGAATTTCGACTTTGTGAAAAGTCGACCATGTAAAGTAGACTCACTCATATACATGCTGCTGCAAAGTCTGTGAGGTGCTGCCCACACAGAAGGCACTGCAGTTGGTGCATTTGGCAATGTGTATGAATACACACCTTTCTTATTAATCTATGAGAAAAAATCCTGGTACAAAATGCATGCTCCCCCTAGCATTCATGGAATCAACACCAGAATGTATAAAACAGCACCAGCTGCAAGAACCAGTAGTTACCATACCCCTCCTTTTCCTTTCAAATAAAGGCCTTTCTAATATGCAGTTACTGCTCTTCCCTTCTTTGTAAACAAGACTTGGGGCACCACTTACCATCACAGAAATAGATGGGAAACTCTGTCAAAAATTTTCAGTTTGATTTCACTACCTCTTGTATTTTATACATTTCTGTCAAGTGTAAAAACGTCATGGTCATAACTCTGTTATTTCTACTGATGCTCTTCTGAATCTAATTGTAAAGCACAAGATTTTGAAGACATTTGACCTCCATCTTGTCACTTCAGCTGTTGTTGCATCACTCGTGCCTAGTGGGTAATCCCTTTTTTGTAATTTCTTTTGAGAGTCCCCATGTCTGACTCAAAATGTACATGTATTTCTCTTAAATGTCTTCACCTAATAATCTGCTTTTCATCCATAAAAGTTGCATGTTAGTTAAGCTGAGGTAGCTTTTGATAGGCACTGGACTCTTTTATTTATCATAAACTTCCCAACGTTCCTTAGTGAGGCAAACAGCTATGCAATTAATACCATTTCAGTTATGTACATGTGTACTTTAGAAATTGATAACAGTATATATGTATGAAATTAAACCTTCAAGTGTTTTAAATCATTGTTTTATACTAAAAGAATATTGTCTGTAAAATGCAAAAAAAGATCTGATATGCATGCAAACAGACTTCAGGATATGCTCATTTTTTTCAAGTTGCAGTAAATAAATTTGTGTTGCTTGGTGCCATCTCCAAACTCATAGCTATATTCATCTTCTGAATAAAGAAATTTCTTTCAAAAGTAAAACAATTATAGGAAAAAATCATATGTAGAATTTCAGAAATTAGTCTTACCTTAGAGGGTGAAAAATAATTTTCTTAGAGAATAGACTGGTCACTTTTTCCAATGCCATATCTCTCTAGGAAGTGCAGAATAAAGGGACTTAATGTTAATAGTGACCAAAACATCCATGTTAGTTGCTTCAACCCTTTTAAGTTTCTGGATAAAAAGAATATTTAACAAAAGGTGAACATAACTGCACAATACTATTGATCTTTACTTTAATTAATATCGGCATTCCCTTAGCCTTAGTCCTCTTATAAGCAACTATTGGTTGAAGAGGGGGGGGTTTGTAAATCCTTCTGAATTTTAGGTAGATGAAAAGTAATGTTTTCCTATGGATAGTCTGCTTTAAAAATCTCAGTTAATACAGACACCCATTAATTGCTTCTGTCTCAAAAAAAAAAAAAAAAAAAACACAAAAAAGACAAGAACATCACAGCGCCACCTCACCACCTTGGAAAATCAAAATGCTACCAATTCCCCAAGAGAACTGTCATCCTCCTAGGCTCTGTGATCTGTTATTATATTAATATGGACTTATTTCACTACTTTGCAAATAAAATCACACAACAAGCACAACATCATATCTCCCAAAGTCTCTTTCAATATCTATTCTTAACCTACTAACCAATCTGAAATGCACTGAACAATCCTGTTCTATCCTGGTCCCCAAAATCTAGAACACTATCCTAGAAAAAATAAAATCTATAGTTTCATACAAAAATAAATTGAGTTAAATGGAACGACTGCTTCTTTAAACAGAACCATATTGGAGCAATCCCCTAACCTGAGGACACCTGTCTGACATTTATAGACCACAGATCTAAGCATTCACTATACGCTCTGATGGACTTACTCCTAATACTTGCTCTACCTTTTTATCTTACCCAGCATGCTTGCCAGCTAACTTTTCTCATCATAATTCTCTACACAATCACATCCCTAGTCCCTCCTCCTCGCAATAATCCTTTATCTGACCTCCACCTTCTAACTTTAATTTCCCTCTTAAAACCCTTACCTTTTTCCCTGCTGGGATATAGCTCAGTCCTCTTCCTCTCCTAATAACTATAATCACATAGTAAGTTTGCAACATAGTTTTCATTTACATCTAGGCATCTTTTTGTATCCAAATACAAAGAACCAGAAAGAAGACTTCACTGACTAAAAAATATGAATGTTAGTCCACCATAACAATTAACAATGTCAAGTTTAAAACTGGGTAACACTGACTTAAACTCTAAAAAATTATATATATGTGTTATTATATATATGTGTTAAAATTCAATTGACATCATACTAATTCCAATGGTTCTAATGTTCAACCATCATTAAATGTGTAACCAATTCCCCCAATAACATCCAATAATAAATGCTGAATATTAAAATATAATTCACAGTGTTTAAAGTTGTAAAAAAACAGTGTTCAAAATCACTGTAGTCACTTTAGTATTCCTAGTACGAACCACAAATACAAGTCCTAAACACTGAAAACTTCATTGCCTCTGACCTAATATTAACAAAGTAATAATCATAAAATGTCCTTTTTTAAAAATAAACTTTTAACGGTGAGAAAACATTCATAAATTGAAAGTTCTCTTAGAATACAGAAAATCAGTTCTTCAAACCTTTTTAACAATGGTGGTTGTTCGTAGAAATTCCTCACTATATTAATAAAGCCGACACTTCAAAAAACTCTTATAACTTCCTCGTGTTTGGGGAAGCCAGTACTTCCATTGAAGCTGTATTACCCACCAATGGATTTGTTATACAATTAACAAAACTAAAAAAAGAAGAAAAGTTTTTCCTTATATCAGAAAATCACCGAAACCAATACTGTCGTAGAACCAAGGTTTTCTAACCAGTAAACATCGCTTCCTGTAAAATAGAAACAAAATAGGTGGAAGCGGAATACACAGTACGTACTTGAAGCAATAGTACATGCTTAAAGCAATAGTACGTGCTTAAAATAATAAACGTGCTTAAAGCAAGAATGTGTGCTTAAAGCAAAATTGCATGCTTAAAACAAAATAGCATGCTTAAGGCAACAATACGTATAAAATATCTACAATTTGTCTAGTAGAAAACGAACCAGAAGTCAAATAGAGTCCAATTTTGACTTAAAAAGCAGGTCTTGTCAAAACAATGTAGAAACTGTTCAGCCTGTTAATAGTTCCGATGCATAGCCAAGCTCTTACGGCCCAAAAAATCATTGGTTAACCTTGGTAGCTGTTCAGCTCAAACCAAGGACCAGTACAGAACTCAAACCAAGGACCAGTATACAACACCAAACACTTGTCGGCTCAACCATCAACGTTAAGGATAACTCGTGATAAAAGTCCTTCCCAATAGATTCCAAACCCTGGTCTGGGTCCAAAATAAAGCCTAAAAAGTATCAAGTGATAAAACCTTGTGCTGTTACCAGGTGCCAAGGCAAATAACAAGCAGCTCCATCGGATGTAAAATACTGATAAATAGAAAAGCACTTTGGTAACACTGCAGGTAAAATCACTGAACCTTTATTGTCCAAATACAAAGAACCAGAAAGAAGACTTCACTGACTAAAAAATACTAATGTTAGTCCACCATAACAATTAACAATGTCAAGTTTAAAACTGAGTAACACTGACTTAAACTCTAAAAAAATATATATATGCGTTAAAATTCAATTGACATCATAGCAGTTCCAATGGTTTTAATGTTCAACCGTCATTAAATGTGTAACCAATTCCCCAATAACATCCAATAATAAATGTTGAATGTTAAAACATAATTCACAGTGTTTAAAGTTGTAAAAAAACAGTGTTCAAAATCACTGTCGTCACTTTAGTATTCCTAGTACGAACCACCATTGTTAAAAAGGTTTGAAGAACTGATTTTCTGTATTCTAAGAGAACTTTCAATTTTTGAATGTTTTCTCACTGATAAAAGTTTATTTTTAAAAAAGGACATTTTATGATTATTAATTTGTTAATATTAGGTCAGAGGCAATGAAGTTTTCAGTTTTTAGGACTTGTATTTGAGGTTCGTACTAGGAATACTAAAGTGACTACAGTGATTTTGAACACTGGTTTTTTATAACTTTAAACACTGTGAATTATGTTTTAACATTCAACATTTATTATTGGATGTTATTGGGGGAATTGGTTACACATTTAATGATGGTTGAACATTGGAACCATTGGAATTGGTATGATGTCAATTGAATTTTAACACATATATACATTTTTTAGAGTTTAAGTCAGTGTTACCCAGTTTTAAACTTGACATTGTTAATTGTTATGGTGGACTAACATTCGTATTTTTTAGTCAGTGAAGTCTTCTTTCTGGTTCTTTGTATTTGGACAATAAAGGTTCAGTGATTTTACCTGCAGTGTTACCAAAGTGCTTTTCTATTTATCAGTATTTTACATCCGATGGATCTTCTTTGTATCCACCTGGGATACATGATATACATATACTGAGGGATACCATAGTAATTTGTTTCTGTATTATTATCATATATAATTTGTTGGTATCTTTTGTTTTGTACACCTCAGTCTGAGCCTGAAAATGGCCCAAATGGATTAATGTTCTGCCATGGTCAACAAATACCTCTATGGCAAATTGGGATATGATTTTAAAAAGAAAGGTATCAGACTGGCTGCACAAATCTGAACATGCAGAATTGTGGTTTCCCAGTAATAAAATATAGCTGTGAGATGTGGGGTGTAGGTAAGACTATGTATCACAAAACTGATACTTTAGATTTGTGGTGTTTGAAAAATCTTTTGAGAATTTTGTGGACTGCAAGAAGATGGTATCTATCAATAGTTAAATAAATAAATTGAGACTGGTCACTGGAAACCTTTAGTAAAATTAAAACTCAGACATTTACATCACATAATGCATAAACAAGATTAGCTAGAAAAGACAACACTGATGCTGGGGAAAGACTGAAGACAAGAGAAGAAGGGGTTTGTAGAGGCTAAGGAATGTATCCAATATTAATAAAGTAATGAATTTGCAAGAATTTAAAGAAGCAGTTGTAGACCATCAGGTCTTGTTTGCTAAAGTTCTTGAGGTCGCAAACAGCAAGATTTGACAAACAACAGCAGCACAACAACACTAACAACAACAGCCTTAGGGAAAGGGCTCCGCGTACTTAGTCCACCACATAAGATAAAAAACTTGGAAGGACGAGTTGCATGATTAAAATTTACTTGTACTTCCTCCAGTAGTTTGTTATTTGGGAAGACCTCTCCCAGCTTCTAATAATATAAATTTATCTCCTGGATTTTCCTTCCGATGAAATAAAACCTTATATCAGAGAGGTAACCAATTTCTCTAAATGACTATGTTTAGGAAGCATTTTATTATCTCTATCTTCTAAATCAAAGACTCTTCATATTCAGTTATGTAATATTCCAGGTACTATAACTTCAGTTGGATTCACTTTATAATTTCGAAATACTGAAATCCCGAATTTCAGTATGTCGAAACCATAAAGTCAAACGGCCTAAATCCCGAAACTACACAATCATGAAACACAAACTCACGAACAGAAACACACCATACACCACACAACGCATACATCATCCAACCCAAACCACAACAAACAAAACACACACAAACACAAAAACACAAACAAATAAACCTACCCACCACCCCCCTACTTATATATATATATATATATATATATATATATATATATATATATATATATATATATATATATCAACTACGAGATCGCACAAACACATACAGAAAGGAAACTCACACCCACACATTCTACAGCCCCTTGCACACACACACACAAACATCACACAAATACAAACACCAACACGTCAACACTTACACAGCCATACTTTCACCTGCCTACCTGTACCCACATGTACAACTAACAAACACATTCACACACTCAAACTCCCACACAAAACCCTAACAAAACACTATCTTACCTTAAATTACAGCTAAATCCATACACAACACGAAACACCATCCAGTCACAGCACCGCAAGCAATGCACCATAAAGCCATAACCGCGAATTTGAGATATTCGGATTCGCAATTATGCACTTTCGTGATTTTCAACGTTTGACTTTATAAGCTCAAGATACTGAAATTCAGGATTTCAGGATTTCGAAATTATAAAGTGAACCCCTTAGTTATACTAGTCTACAGGTTACAAGCACAAATGCATAAAGGCCTTTGCACCTTTTTCTTTTCCCAATATTTTTATTAAGGATAAAATAAGAGAATAAACACTATCTAATACATTGATTATACTGAACAGGCAACTTTTAACAACAATGAAACTAAATCAACTATTTACATTATTTACATAGGCCTGAAAAATGTTTGAATATTACAAATATTTTAAGAAAAAACTTTCGGTGAAGCAAACAAATAATTATTAAACAGGGTTAAAAATCAGTTTGGAAACTTTCAATTAGGTTTGACCTTGCACCTTTTTTAAGGTGGTCATAATCAACGCTATCAGCTCCTGCAAGTTTATGGATAAATCCCCTATACTCTGAGGTATACCAGATGCCTGAAGTTAAATTGCAAAAACTTTCATCATTTATAATTAAGTTTCCTTTCAATTCCATGTCCCAGTCTCTTGCTCTGAATCTGATGAGATTTTACTTTTATTGTTCTTTTCATCAGAAGAAAAGAGAGTGACTGAGGAAATTTAAGTTTTTTGCTCTACTGCACCACTTTGATTTTAATATGTCTTGTATTTGACCATCACTCACTAAAATCATTATCCAAAAAGAAACCAAAGAAAAGTATAATTCGAAAGTAAAACCCCACAATGCTCCACAATACTGTCATAATATTTTTTTGCTTGTGCACTGTATGGGAAGATGGTTACCTCTTCTATGTAGGAATTATTAGCTCAAGATACCACTCACATGCATTTGTAGTACCAGAACATTCAGTATGCATTTTTTAAATAGTACAGTCATTTATTTTGTTTTCAAAAAGTCAATTTCAATGTAGCTGCAAGTCAAGTAAACATAATTTCATACACCTATTACTACTCGACCTACTCATAACTAGCATCCCACACAGACAGAAATAAACACTGCTTTTATAATGCCCTGAGTGACTGCCTTACAATACAAACACCACTCTCATGTAGAATCTCCTCAAACCAGTCTAAAGCTATTACTTCAAGCACCTTTTCAGAGTTCAAAGTATCCCAAGTTCTGCAAGACCTAAAAGGTTAGTCATCAGTACTACACAAGTACAGACCCAGACCTCACTTTATCAGTACCCAAACTCTTTTATTCCCATTACTGATAAACATTTTTTAGCTATATAAAAATGTCTAAGAAGAAAGTACTGCCATCAGATGACTTCTATGTTAAAAAGTATTTTATTTATTTATTTGGCATTTGTTTACTGGGAAAGTCTGACTGGGCATGAATCTCATTTTCAGCAGAGGCCCAGGGACAAAAGCTCCAACATACATAGTTCAATTAGTAAACTACATAATATTATCACATAAAGTGCAGTAACACTCGAGATACAGGATAAATAAGGTCAAATCAGAAAATCATACTGTGAATATTAAACAACAATCATAGGATATTGAACACATAGTAGAGTACAATCAATAGTAATAACCAATGGTAAAGATGTCAAGCATTTTAAATATGGCCAAAAGACTAGGAGAAAGGAAAGAGGTTTTGCAGCTGGGTGGAGATTAGGAAATAGTGTCAAAGTAGGGGGCTATTGGAGAAGTAAGTGGTGCTTTTGCTAATAGAAGGGAGGAAAGGAAAGGAGAAAAAGAAGAGCAAGAGAAAGAGAAGGGAGAAGGAAGGGAAGGAAGGAGTAACAGGTAGTGTCAGCCTGGTGTAAGACATGTGCAGTCAGGGGTTAAGGAGAAATCTCTTTAGAGATTGTTTGAATATGTGACTACATGACATCATTCTAATATCTACAGGAATACTGCTCCAGACCTTGGCTACGGAGTAGGAATACAGGCAGTGACCCATAGATTTTTTTGGTTTATGGATTTCAAGGAGGTGTTTCTCAGATGAGTGAAGAGGGCGATTAGGGAGGTAATGGCTAAGAATGGTGCTATTTGCTGGGCATGGTGAGGATTTGTATACTATTTTATGGGGAAGGAGGAGTTAGTTGAACTTGAGGTAGTGAGGTAACTCAAGCCAGTTTAAGTATCTGAGGACGGAGCAGTGGTGGGACTTGTTTGACTGGCTGAAAATCTAGCTACTTTGTTGTAGCAAAGCTCAAGTTTTGATCTTAGGGAGATCTGAATGTTGGTGAAAATGGGTGAAGCATATAGCAGTGAAGGAAGGAGGCATGTATTGGCTACAGTAACTCTTGAGGAGTTGGTAAGGAACCTTTCTGATCTATAGAGCATTGCCAGTTTTTGGTGTGTTGTGTGTTGCTTTTATGCACTTTTGAATATGAAAATCAAATTTCATTTGATCATCTGTTATGACACCAAGTA